>NC_133666.1:348737106-349013793 GCF_037893015.1 Macrotis lagotis
TAGCAATTATTCAACTTAGAAGTCAAGCAGTGCTTAATAAATATTTGTTCATTGATTGATTGCAAAACTGGGATATTGTTTTTTTTCAGAGAAAAGGGATCCCAATTGTTTCATAGTATCTTCTGGGGAAAATTAAAAAAGACCTATAGCCTCAATTTAGGTCCCAACTCTTGGAGGCTGGGGGGGGGGGGGCAGAGCCAAGATGGTGACAAGAACTGATTGTATCTTAGGCGCTCTCTTATAAAACTTATAAACTAAGGACTCTAAGTACATTTTCAAGAGATAGAACCCACATCGGTACCCAGTGAGGCAGTTCTTGTACTCAATGTAACCTGGAAAAGATAAGAAAGACTCTGCTCCTCATGGCTGGAGGGGCAGACTGCCAGAGGGATGTCCCACCAGAGAGAAAGAACTTCAGGCTCCTGGAAGCAGCCCCAGGTTTCTGGGAACAGTGACTCACAGAAATGGGGGAGTTTCCTGACCTATGCCCCTGGGAGCACCAGGGAAAATTTGGGGGAACCACGGTGGGGACCTCTGTCAGAGTGAGCACATGAAACCCAGCCCTCATGGCACACAGCGAGCAGTGTGGCCTCAGCAGCCCGGATCCAGGAACAAAAAGCAGAAGCCAGTAAGCAGGAGCCCACCCCCCCCACCCCCTGCATGGACACTCTGAGCCTAGGGAGGGAAAAGAGAGAGACTGCTGAGCTCTGTCCCTGGAACAGAACTCTGGGGCTCTGACAACATTCAGATCCTGATTGAAGGCTTGGGCCCTCTTAAAACAGCACAGCCCCGCCTCCCACCTGAGCCCCATGGCTTATGGTCATTCACAGACCAGGAGGTTTGGACAGAGCCTCACACACTGAGATCCTTGTGGGAGTGTCCCAAAAGCTCAGGAAGCACCCCAAACCAGGCTCAGGCTGGGAAAATGAGCAAGCAGAGAAAAAAGAGGAACATCATTGAGAAATATTTTGCCTGTGAGCCCAACAAGGATCAAAACACTCAATCTGAATATGAGGAAGCAAAAGCTCCTGCGTCTAAAGACTCCAAGAAAAACAGAAATTGGGTACAGGCTACAACAGGGCTCAAAAAAGACTTTGAAAATCAAATGATGAAGATAGAAGAAAAACTGTGAAAAAAATGAGAGAGATGAAGGAAAAACATGAAAATGAAGTCATCAGCTTAGTTAAGGAATTCTAAAAATATGCTGAAGAAAATAGCATGCTAAAAACCAGCTTAGGTCAAATGGATAAAACAGTACAAAAAGTTATTGAAGAGTGGAATGCTCTAAAGTACAGAATTGGCCAGATGGAAAACGAGATAAGAAAGCTTTCTGAGGAAAACAAATACTTCAGACAAAGAATAGAACTCAGGGAGATTGCTGAATTTCTGAGAAATCAGGACTCAAAACTTCAAAACCAAAAGAATGAAACATTAGAAGAAAATGTGAAACATCTCACTGAAAAAACAACTGATATGGAAAACAGATTTAGGAAAGATTATTGGAATACCTGAACATCATGATCAGAAAAAGAGCCTTGACATCATTTTCAAAGAATTACTACGGGCAAATTGCCCTGATATCCTAGAAGCAGAGGGCAAAATAGAAATGGAGAGAATCCACCGATCTCCCCAAGAAAGAGATCCAAAAAAAAACAACCCCCAGGAATATTATAGCCAAGTTCCAGAACTTGCCAGTCAAAGAGAAAATATTACAAGCAGCCAGAAAGACGCAATTCAAATACCATGGAGGTGCAGTCAGGATCGCACAGGACGTAGCAGCAACTACATTAAAAGCTTCTAGGATTTGGAATGTAATATACCAGAAGGCAAAAGAGCTTAAAATGTAATAGAGAATAAACTACCCAGCAAAACTGAATGTGCTCTTCCAGGAAAAAAGGATGGACTTTCAATGAACCAGGGGAATTTCAAATGTTCCTGTTGGAATGGCCAGAGCTGAACAGAAGGTTTGATCTTCAAAAACAGGACTCAGGTGAAGCATAGAGATTGGAGGAGAGGGGAAAATATGGGGGACTTAATGATGATGAACTGCATGTATTCCTGTATAGAAAAATGACACTGATAATACTCATATGAACCTTCTCAATTAACAGAGCAGGTAGAAGGAGCTTTCATAGATGAAGCACAGGAGAAAGCTGAATTTGAAGATAAAATATGGTGTAAAAATGGAGTCAGTAGAAAAAAGAGAAATATAATGGCAGAAAGAAAAAGGAGAAGGGGAATAGGCCAAGATATTTCATATAATAAGATTTCTCTTTATTGCAATGAGCTATTGCAATGATATGAAAGCGGGTAAGGCTAGGGGGAATGAGGAAATCTTTGCTCTCATCAGAGGTGGCTAGGAGAGGAAACAGCATATATACCCAATAGGCTATAGACATCTGGAGTAAGAAGGAGGGTGGGGAACGGGAGAAGGGGTGGGGATGTGAATGAAGGAGGAGGGGATGGACCATGGGGGGGAGAGTGGTCAGATATAACACACTTTCTTTTTTACTTCTTGCAAGGGGCTGGGATTGGAAGGCCTGTCTGGGACCATAGGGCCAGGTGGATGCTGGGCCTAAGGAGTGGTATGGTTGCTCCGGGCCTCTTGGCCCCAGGGCCAGGGATCTATCTGATGTACCACTTAGCTACCCTACGGTAGAGTCAGAGTGAAAGGAGAGAGAAAATATAGTACATGCTGCTGGAGAAATAGGAAAGAAGGAAATTGCGATCAGCAATGGCAACGGTGGAAAAATATGGAAGTAACTTTTGTGATGGACTTATCATAAAGAATGTGATCCACCCACGACAGAGTTGGTGGTGTTGGAACACAGACTGAAGCACATTTTTTATTGTTATTTTTTGGGGTGGTGCAGGGCAAATGGGGCTGGGTGGCCTGCCTGGGGTCGCATAGCAGGGTGATTGTTGGGTGTCTGAGGCAGGATTTGGACCCAGGTGCTCCTGGCTCAAGGGCCGGTGCTCTGTCTGCCACCCAGCCTCCCCTAATATTATTACTTTTTGATTTTATTTTGGGTCTTTTTTTCTTTTTTTGGTTTTTACAGGGCAGTGGGGTTAGGGTGGCTTGCATGTCACACAGCTGGATGATTTTTGGGTGTTTGGGGCCAGATGTGGGCTCGGGTGCCCCTGGGTCCAGGGCTGGTGCTCTTGTCCACTGCACCACCTGGCCAAACCTACAATTCTTACTATTATTTTTTAATTTTAATTTTAATATTTTTCTCTCCACTTTATTGCTCAAAGTAGTGTATTTTTTGGGAGGAGGGCATATTTTGTTTACTCTTAAACAAGAATATTTCATTAATGTATAGAAAAACATTATTTCTATAAAATGAGAATGAATAAATATTAAAAGACCAAAAAAAATTAGGTCCCAACTCTTGCATGAGACATTCCAGTCACCCAACACATGATTTGTTTTGAAATTCCTTTTATTACTTTCTACTGACCTTGTATTGACTTGTCTACTTGTATCTTACTAATGGAATTTAAGATCCTTGAAAGCAAAGACTATTTTTCTTGCCTCTGTATCTTCAGCAGCTAAGGTAATGACTGGTAACTAGAAAGTGGTTAAAAAATTTTTATCTTGAATAAGGAATGAAATATTTATTTCCTTTATGCATTGAAGAAAAAGCAGAGAAGCACCTTGAATGTTGTAACACTGAATAATTGTAACATAGTCTAATAATTTAATTTTATAACAGATTTTATTTCCTGATGGGTGGTTGTTAAAGGAATTATATTTCCTCTGCCAGTTTGCAAATTACTACAATTGTTGTAAGCTAAGTCAATTATATTTAGAGCAATTATTTAGAAAAATCCCCCAAAACAAATTGTAAAAATAATTGTCATTTATAAGGCACTTCAAAGTTTACAAACCACTTATCCCAGGTGAGAACCAATTGCTCATTTAGGTAAATAATGGAGGTAATATCCTCATTTCACAGATGAAGAAATTTAAACTCAGAATGATTAAATGAGTTTTCTTTTACTGATAATGGTAGTAAGAATTAAAAGTCTATTTGTCTCAAGATATATCTGGGAAGATAGCTTTACAAAGAGAGGGTCTTTGAAAATAATATATTGATTGTGGTAATGAAAATCTTTTGGAAATTAACCAAACACAAAACAAAAAAAAAATAAAATTTCTGAATTCCCTGGGTAGACACAGTAGCCATGTAGAGATTTAGGGGGTTACAAACAAAAACTGAAACAAGATTTAATATAAGGCATGAAATCTTTTGATGTGAACAATTTTATTAAAAAGAAAGGGACAAAAACAAGTGAGAGAAGCACTAAGACAATCATCCACAGAGAAAAGTGCGTCATTCAGACTGAAGAGGGCCAGCATGACTTATTATGCATACTTAATGTGCATATGACTGATATGATAAACTTGAAGCTGTTTATCTGAGAAACCAATACCTAGTACTATTTGGTGAGTTATCATGAGTGACATGGAAGTCATCAAAGAATATCTAGCTTTCTATTAGTAAACATTTCTGCTTAAGAATTATTGGAGTAAATAAGTATTGAAGAAAAACAAGACATTACTAAAAAAGAGATAAAATATTTTTATTGATGATATGATAGTTTACTTAGAAAATCACAGGAAATCACCAAAGATACTGAGACAAGTTATAACTATAATAAAGAAGACTTCAAAATTATATATGTATATATATACATATTATATATTATAATTTGTATTTTCTTGCTCCTCAAAACAGTAGGTCCAAATCCAGCTATGTGTTTCTTATTAACAAATCAGACACTGAATTTCATGGATTTTTTAAGAGAATAATTATAAATGAATTTTCATATTGTACATTACCACAATTTGACCAGTATAGCTACCCATTATCCTCTCGAAGAGCCATTCCATGTAACAAGTAATAATTTTAAGACAAAAGAGGAAAAGCAAAATAAATATAACTCACTAATTCAGCAAAAAAAAAATTCTGATATATGTGTACTAGTATTACTACTCTGTTAAAGGTATAGTAGTAGTTATAAATAATATAACAAAATATACAATATAATAAAATTATATAAAATATATAATATCAAAATATCAAAATCTATAGCATATTTATTATAATAATAAAGTAACCAATTTTTGTTGACTGCCTGGACAGTTAGGCAGCATGGTGGATCAAGTAATGATTTTAGTCTAGAGAGTTTGAGTTCAAAACCAGTCTCAGGCACTTACAAGCTGTGACCCTGAATAAGCAAGTCATTTAACCTTGTTTACTTCAAGTCCTCATCTATAAAATGTGTAAGACAAGAAAATGACACAATACAGTATCTTTGCCAAGAAAACACCAAAGATGGTCACAAAGAGTTGGACACATCATAAAATTACTGAACAAAACAAAAAATTGACAAAGATGATAAAAGAAAGGTAAGCCAATGTTGAAAAAAATTGGGAAAGATAAGCATATCAAGGCATTATAATACACACAAGTTTTTTGACAACAAGAAAGCTAATGATAAGATGAAAATCCCCAAATATAACAAAATATTTCTAAAAAAATTTTTTGAGGGGGGGAAGCTTAGAATTAGAAACAAAACGTTTTCATCAGTTGGGAAATGGCTAAAGAAATTGTGGTACATAAATGTAATGAAACACTACTATGTCATAAAAATTACAAATATGTTGATCATAGAGAAACATGGACAGTTGCAGAGTGAACTAAGCAGTACTAAGAAAACAATATGTACATTGATGATAGCATAAATGGATAGAAAAAAATTTTTAAAGAGTGAAGGTTGAAAAATTACAATGGTAGAAAAAGAAATTATTGGAAAACTACTATATGTTTACACAATTGATAATTCCACAAGTATGCACATATCAGAATATTTTTGATGTACTGATGAGTTATATTTATTCTTCCTTTCCTCTCTTTTGCCTTAAAATTATTACTTGTTATAAAGGAATGGCTCTTTGAGAGGAGAATGGGTACCTAAACTTGGTAATACTGTGGTAATGTACTAAAAGAAAATGTATGTCTAATTATTTATTCTTTTAAAAATATTCAAGAATATATTCAATCACATGGGCTTCCCATTACTTTACCAAGTCAGTGAATTGTAGAAAAGCGGCAATGTCTTATACCACATTTAACCTTCCAAGGTCAATTTGAATTGTGGGATGAGAGTAAACTGCCACTGAAAGTCAAAAGTTAGAAGAGTGAATATCATGCTCCAAGCCAGTCACTACATTTATAATTTGTATGTACATGCATATATGCATATAAACACACAGGATACACAGACACATGTGCATGTATATGTATAGCAATGTCAATTACCTAGTCTGAATCTATGATCTTTTCTTTGCAGATTGCTTGTAGAGAATTTTAATTTTCTCTCAGAAAACATTGCCTGTTTAGAATAGTTAACATGCTTTCTATTTCCCTCTTGATTTCCTGGTACACTCGACTTCACACAGTAGGTGCTCAATAAGTGTCATTGACTGACAAACTCAATCTGTGGGTGGTTAAGACATCCTAGCTATGCTCATTACTACTGACCTGTACCACTGAGCTTTAATGAGGTCAGTTTCAGTACTTGGGGAATCAAAGTATTCTAAACCTCATTAATAGAAACTACACTGCCATTAGTGAGAACCAAGGGAGGGCATAGATAACATTTAAAGAGCTGCTTATGTCAATAAGAGAACTGACTGCAGATTTAATACTGTAGGTTAGAATGAACCATTTTTTTTTCCAGTAATTCAGTTATTTTGTTGGGTCCGATTTTCTATATTGGTTCTCAATTCAGCTGCTAAATTATGGAAGAGGTAACTATTTTTGCGTGTTATCATGGTATTATATGACTATGTATTGTTCAATACATCAAATGTCTTTTGATTTGATTTGAGTGGAGCAATTCCTCATTTGCTGAGCTATATTTTTTCTGTATCAAAAGTTTATTATTGGTGGTCAATCTAATAGTGACATTTCTTTGGGGTTTCTGGTTCTACCAACATTCCTTTCTAGGGATATACTAAAAGACTTTCTAGCTTTAATGTAATCTTAATATTGTATGTAGGCTGCTGTCATTGTCTTAAAGAATATCATCATCTTTTCATTATTTATTTACTTATTTATTTATTTTCATATTATTACAATGATCATGTTTTGAAAATAAATATAAACACTCCTCAACCCACCCTAAAACCAAAGATAGAGTAACCACAAGAGAAATGGAGTTGGAGGGGGGAGGGAAGTGTACTTCAATTTACATTCAGATTCCATCAGCTCTGTCTCTGGGATCAGTTGCCTGCTTTATCCTAAGTCCATCAGAGAAGTTGCTTCAATGTTTTCCCACAGTTACTATTACTAACTGTATTTCCCTCATTCTATTCCTCCCCACTTCCATTTATTCTATTTCCTCTCTCTCTCTCCTTTTACCCATCCCTCCTCACAAATGTGTTGTAACTGATTCCACTATCCCAGGATCTTCCCTCTCTTCTATTACCCTCTCCTCCATTCCTTCCCCCATCTTCCTTTTCCTCTCATTTTTCCTCTAGGGTCAGATAGATTTCTATACCCTATTAAGTGTATATGTTATTTTTTCACTGAGCCATTTCTGATTAGAATGAAGACTCCCTTATTCCCCCTCACTTTCCCCCCCTTTTATTACATTGGCAAAAACTTTTTTTCTTGACTTTTCTATATGAAATATTTTAGCCCCTTCTACCTCTTATTTCCCTTTCTTCCAATACTTTATTTTGTAACCCACAGACTCCATTTTTATATTATATTATACCATTATTTTCAACTCCCTCCGGTGCTATGTTCAATTGCTCCTTCTAATTCTTTTATAAGTGAGAAGGTTCATATGAGGTCTTGGTATCTTTTTTCTATGTAGGAATACATGCAGGTCAACATCATTAAATTCCTCATAATTTACCATTCCTATCCCTCCTATCCCTACCCTCTCTATGCTTCACCTGAATCTTGTACTTAGAAAATATTATAACTTTCTGCTCAGATCTGGTCATTTCAAAAGGAAAGTTTTAAAGTCCCCTGTGTCATTGAAAATTCATCTTTTCCCCTGAAAGAGGAGGTTCAGTTTTGCCAGGTAGTTGATTCTTGGTTATAATCCAAGCTCTTTTGCCTCCTGGAAAGTCATATTCCAAAACTTTTGAGCCTTAATATAGAAATTGCCAAACACTAACTGTAGAGCTGAATTGTTCCTTTTTGGAAGCTTTTAATATTTTCTCTTTGACTTGGGAATTTTAAAATTTGGCTATAATATTCCTAGGAGGTTTTTTGGGGGGGGTTCTCTTTCAAGAGATGATTAGTAGATTCCTTCAATTTTTTCTTTACCTTCTTCTTCTAGTATATCAGGACAATTTTCCTGGATTATTTCTTGAAAAATCCTAAGAATTAGACTTAGACTTTTTTTCCTGATCATGATTTTCAGCTAGTCCAATAATTTTTAAATTATATCTCCTGGATCTGTTTTCCAGATCAGCTGTATTTCCAATGAGATATTTCATATTTTCTTCTAGTTTTTCATTCTTTGGTGTTAATGTTATTTTTTTCTTGATTTCTCACAAAGTCATCATCTTCCTTTAGCTTCATTCTGCATTTGAGGGTTTTTTTTTTAGATAGCTTTCTTATTTCCATTTCCAACTGGCCAGTTCTATTTTTTAGGCATTCTTTTCCTCATTTGCATTTTGGATTGCTTTCCCATTTGACCTAAATTAGTTTTTAACATGTTATTTTCTTCAGTAATTTTGGTATCTTTTTCACCAACCTGTTGAATTGTTTTTCATGATTTACCCACATCATTCTCATTTCTCTTCCCAGTTTTTCTTCTACCTCTTTTTTGAGCTCTTCCATAGCTGAGACCAATTCTTATTTTTTATGGGGTGGTTGGATAATGAAGCTTCAACTTTGTTATCTTCTAAGTGAATATTTTGATCTGCCATGGGACCAAAGTAATTTTATATAGTCAGGTTCTTTTGTTTTTTTGCTCATTTCTTCAGCCTATGACTGATTTATCACACTTCCAAAACTTTGGGGATTTTTGGGATACTCCCCTGAACCTCAATTCCTTCAAGGTCTTATGGGAATCTTTGTCTGCTCTCCTGGCCTATGCTTTGATCTGTAGATTATCATAGGTCCTCCCCTCTGCCCTACAGCTGTGAGGAGGGTCCTTGTACCTCTATGGTGGTATTGCAGCCCACACTATGACCTGGAACTGAGTGTGGGCAAAGCAGCAGAGTCCTCCACTTATTTTGATCTCTCTCTCTCTCTCTCTCTCTCTCTCTCTCTCTCTCTTTCGGATCTGTAGCTTTAATGTCAGCATAGAGGCTTCATTTTAACAATATTTAGGGAAAAGCTCTGGGAGCATATTAGCTTCAAGCTTCCTTCCTGGCTCCACCTCAGAGTCTTAATGTCATCTCTTTCAAAACTAATCATTGTTATTATTAATATTATTATTAATTTACAGTAAGAATTTCTTTCTTGGTGAAATTTTCTCTTTTATTTTGCCATATATCAGAACTGAGTAATAACCTTAAATATGTAAAAAGCAATTTTGAAACAGATTAAATCTATTTTTCAAATATGGCTGATGACCTTAGCAGACCTTTCATCTGAAATAAAGTATCCTTTTTATGCCTGAATTTGTTGATGCATGGAAACAAAAGATAACAGTCATCATATTATTAGACATACGATTTAGATATTACCACAAAATGGAAGAAACTAGTGACTACTGAATATTGGAACAAATCAAATAAAATTTAATTCCTCTTTCATTTAAATAAAAATGATATAGTATTGCATACATCGAGAATTCAATTGAAACATTAATTTCAACAAGAATTTATTACACACCTTTTTAGTATTAAACTCTATGAAATATAACTGTTCAAGTGTTTTTCAGTTGTGTCCAACTCTTCATGGAGGGAAGGAGGGATAAAACGAAGTATGAAAAGGGGGGGAGGAGGGAGGGAAGGAGAAAGGGAGATATTATGGGAAAGCATTTTTAAAACTCTTTCAACTTGTCAGATTCTTTGTTGAGTATTTTAGAAATTATCATATTTAAAAATGAAAAAGTTTGTCCTGAGGGTAAAGCACTGATAATTCTGTGCTTAGGGGTGGGGATGTATAGGAAACACAGTGTATGGGAAGTGACATTTTATCTTAGCCTTGACAGAAAGTAAGGATTACAGGAATTGGAGAGGAAAAGGAAAAATTTTCCTGACATAGGTGCGACCTATGCAGTGACATAGAAACTTGAGATGGAGCATTCTCTAGTGAGAACAGAAAGTAGGTTAGTAATGTTTTTCACTCTTAGAAGTTTATATGGTAAACATACACTTCTGACTTTTGTAATAATATTACATTATCTTTAAGAATGACTTTTCTTAATATTCTAAAATTACCCCAACAAATACATAAAAATGACTAGAACTAATATGTAATAAAAAACTAAATAAACAAAAAGATAACCTTTTTATATAAAAGAACTGTTCATGAATATCAAAATAATTTCAAATTGCCAAGTTAAATGAGCAAAAATAGAAGAGACATTAATTTCTTTTCAATAAATATTGGAGTTTGATTTCCTTTTTCATGAAAAAAATTCTTTAACATGACCTCCCTGACCTACAGATCTGCAGGATTCACTGATGTGTTTAAAGAGTTTCTGAGATATTTAGATTCTTTGCAAATGGCTCTGTCTCTTTCTCTCTGCTTTTCATCAAGTTTTTAGGAGTAATTTCCCTTGCTCTTATTCCATTTAGCTACTAACAAACATTAGCTTTTATAAATACTTATTAAAAAATATGCTAATTATATCCAAAGACTAAGGACTTCATCTTTTCTCATGAACTAATTCCTTTGTACCCCATGATATCATGTTCCAAGACCTCTGATCCTTTAATAAAGACACTGTTAAATTTTGTGTAAATCTGACTGTGACTCAATGATATAAACTTTTGTATTTCTGACTAATTAAAATATTTTTTCCTTGAATTGATAATTCCAGAATTTGTCTCCAATATTCCTGAGAGTTTCCATTTGGGGATATCTTCAGGATATGATAGGTACATTCTTTCTTTTGATTCTATGTTATTAGGGTTGTCCACATTCCTGTTTTTGATGGTGGAGTTTAGATAATCCAATAATTCTTAGATTATCTCTCCTAGATCTATTTTCTGGGTGAGATGTCTTAACAATGAGATATATTGCATTTTCTATTATTCTTTTTCATTCTTTTATTTGTGTTTTATAGCTTCTTAAAGAATCATGGAGTCATTAGCTTTCCCTCACCCAATTAGAATTTTTAAGGAATTATTTTTTCATTAAACTTTTTACCTCCTTTTCCATTTGACTAATTCTAAATTATTAATCTTTATTTTCTTCAGTGAATCTTTGTATGTATATATGGATATATAGATATATAGATATATAGATAGATAGATAGATAGATAGATAGATAGATGGATGATAGATCAATTTCATCTAATTAATTCTGTTTTTTCATTTTGTTTTTCTCTTCCTTGGATTATTTTGTGCCTGTTTCACCATTTACCTATTTCATTTTAGGATGTAATTTTCTTTATTCCTTTTTGGGACTCCTTTAGCAAACTGTTAAATCTTTTTTTCCATGATTTTTTGAGCTTCACTCTCATTTCTTTCCCCAATTTTTACTCTTTCTATATTACTTGATTTTTAAAATTCTTTGAAGTCTTTCAGGGATACTTTTTGCCTGAAACCAATGCTCATTTTCTTTGAGGCTTTTAATGTAGAAGTTTTCACTTCATGGATTTCTTTTGAGTTTGTGTTTTGATCTTTCCTTTCATAATAGTAACTTCTTAAGGTCAGGTTGTTGTTTGCTCATATATTCATCAAATTTCTTGATTTTTTAGTCTTTTATTAAATTTGAACTTTATCCTGTGGGTGGAGGGGCTATTATTCCAAGTTTCAACATTTTTTTGCATAGTTTTCAGGATCTTTTTTTTCAGAGTTAAAGGTTTTTAATCTTTTACTTCATCCAAGATGATATGATCTGTGGGAGGTATGCTTACTCCTCACATGATCTGTGCTCTGGTCTGTGAGCAACCACAAACACTTTTTTTCCTCTTTTGGAATTTTGAACAAATTCCCTGATTCTCTGGATCTGAAAGCTTAACTATACTCAAGATCTTATTTGCTCTGGGACTGTGACCCATGATTGGGTTATGCCATTGAGCATGGGTAATGTCTTCTCCCAGTACCAACAAAGAGACCCCAGTTATCTTCTGACCAATTATTTGACTTAATCTTATTGTCAGTGGGTTGAGGGCTTGGAACACAGCCACTGCTGCTGCTTCCTTTTACCTCCAAAACCTGCTACTGTTTTCCCATGATGCAGGATCTACTTTGCAGCCTGTGTTGGATTTCACTACACTCTCACCACTGTGTTACAGATCTTTCCTGACAACCTTTTAAATTGTTTTGGAAAGTAAAACTGTTTTCCTTCATCCTTTTGTTGTATTCACTTTGTCCAAAATTTATTTTGAGACATTACTTAATACAGTTTGGTGGGGAATTTAGGAGAGGTCAAGTGAGTCCCAGTCTTTTCTTCATCATATTGGTTCCACTCCCCCCCCCCCCCCCCGCAAGTGTAATACTTTTTGGAATGTTTTCAGGAAAATTGCAAGTCAAAAAACAATAAGCATGAGATTGGGAATGGGGAGAGACAGGGTGGGAAGAATAATAAAGAATTTTAGTGAGTAAAAGATAAGTTAACTAGAAAATTCAGAAAAAAAAAATAAACCCACCATTTTCAGCATGTCGCAAAGTGAGAAATCGTCTTGTACTTGCACTTTATACCATAAAAACATGGATCTAACACAGCCCACCTTGAAAATATCTTTTGATAAAAGAAACACAGATCTATCAATATATTAAAATTTTGATTTTGTATAATTTTGTCAATTGTGTCTTTTGAAACTCAATGATTAAGTATTTAAATCATATCCTTGACTCCTTATAATGAATCTTCATTCTGAGTATGTCCAGATAACTTAACATGGAGGTATCATGAAGGGGCATATTGAGATAATTTAATATTTAGGTATTCATTAACCACTGACCAGGGAGTAAGAACCACTGTCTTTGAAGCTAGGAATATAGGCAGGATATTGCAAAGAATCTTTCCAGTAGGAAAACCTTAAAAATATATGGGATTCTAACCTGTGAGAGTTTTTAATATGGAATTTGATACTGTGCTCTGTAGCAGAAGTGTAAAGCTCTTAGTTCACCATACATGCAAAATTTCTAAATGAAAGATCAGATTAAGCTATAAGTGGCAGGGGCAGCTAGGTGGCAAAGTGGATAGAGCACCGGCCATGGAGTCAGGAGTGCCAGGGTTCAAATTTGATTTCAGACACTTAATAACCTAGCAGTGTGTCCTTGTGCAAGGCACTGAACCCCATTGACTTGAAAAATCTAAAAAAAATACTATAAGTGGAAAACTGTCTAATAAAATAAGTTTAAAATACAAGAAGATGATGTTAGTTATTTTCTAAGTCAATCAGCCATTTTTAGTTTGAAAACACTGCTTTTAAGAAGTCATCTAAACTGGAAAACTGATTTTTTTCTCACCCAAAGGGTAGAGTTCAAATTTAATAAAAACCAAAAAAACCAAGAAATTGGTTGGAAATATGGGCAAACAACTACAAAAAATGATCCTGACCTTGAAAGAGATGATGAAGGGGAACTATGATGAAAGGGAAGATCAAAGCACAAACTCAAAAGAAACCAATGAAGTAAAAACTGCTGCATAAAAATCCTCAAAGAGGAATGAACCTTGTTCTCAGGCATACACAAAAAAATCAATCTCTGAAAGGCTTCAAAAAGGATTTTAAAAAACAAATAATATATAGAGAGGAAAAATTGAGGAAAATTGAGAGTGGTACAATAATAACATGAAAAAAGACTTGACAGTTTGACAAGGAGTCCCCAAAATAATAAAGAAATAATACCCTAAAATGGAATAGGCCAATAGTAAAACAGGCACAAAATATCCAAGAAGAGAAAAACACATCTATCTATCTATCTATCTATCTATCTATCTATCTATCTATCTATCTAATTTTACAAACAAAGAATCACTGAATAAAATAAAGCTAATTTAGATCAGAGTAAATGTAAAAGGAGGTACAAAAGTTGAATGAAGAAAATAATTTCTTAAAAATTGTAATTGAGCCATTCTCCAATTGACAAATGGTCAAAGTGAGGAGGCAATTTGCAGATGAGGGAATCAAAATGATCCATAGTCATATGAAAAATTGCTCTAAATAATTACTTCTTAGAGAAATTCAAATTCAAGTATCTCTGAGGCACTACCTCACACCTCTCAGACTGGTCAATATGACCAGAAACGACAATGATCAATGATGGAAGGGTTGTGGGAACTCTGGGACACTAATACATTGTTGGTGAAGCTGTGAACTCATTCAACCTTACTGGAGAGCAATTTGGAATTGCTCCCAAAGGAAAATAAAAATGTGCATACCCTTTGATCCAGCAAAACTACTACTGGGTTTATATTCTGAAGAGATCACGAAAAAGGATAAAAATATCATTTGTACAAAAAATATTCATATCAGCTCTGCTTATGGTGGCAAAGAACTGGAAATTGAAATGTTCATCAATTGGGAAATGGCTGAATAAATTGTAGCATATGTATGTTATGGAACACTTTGTTCTATTAGAAACCAGGAAGCATGGGAATTCAGAGAAGCCTGAAAGGATTTGCATGACATGATGCTGAGGTAAATAAGCAAAAGCAAAAGTATATTGTACACTACAACACCAATATGGGTTTGATGATCAATCTTAATGGACTTTCTCATTCCAACAGAGCAACAATCAGGAACAATTTTGCAGTATCTGCGATGGAGAACAACATCTGCATCCAAAGAAAGCATTGTGAAGTTTTAAGAAAAACAAAAACTATTACCTTTAATTTAAAAAATAAACCAATATGTTATTATGTAATTTTACTATCTCTTACATTGTATTTTTTTCCCTTAAGGATATGATATCTGTCTCAACACATTCAACTTTGATCAATGTATAGCATGGAAACAATGGAAAGACTTTCAGACTGCATTCTGTGGGGGCTGAGAGGAGGAAAGTGAGATTAAGGGAAAGTTGTAAAATTTAAAAATAAATAAATAAATGTATAATTGTGTGAGGGAAAGCTAATGACTATGATTCTTCCAGAAGCTATAAAACAGAAACAAAAGAATGAGACAAATTAGAAAATGTAAAATATCTCATTGGTAAGACAACTGACTGAGAAAATAGTTTTAGGAGAGATACTCTAAGAATCATTAGATTATCTGAAATCCATCATTTAAAAAAAAGGATTGTGATCAACTAGATATCATAGAATCAAAAGAAAAATAGTAACTGAAGGAATCTACCAATAAAAAAAGAATCTACCAATCAACTCCTAAAATAAATTCTAAAATGGAAATTTAGGAATAAGAAAGATAAATTCTAGAGCTACCAGATCAAAAAAAATTTCCATCAGTCAGAAAGACAATACTCAATATCCTTGAGTCACAGTCTGGAGAACACAATTTTTTAATTTTAAATTTTTTTATTTATTTTCATCCATTTATATATGCATATTTCCAAGTTGCAAAATAGCCCTCCAGCATCCCTTAGCACCCACCTCCCCTCAGCAGGGCATCATCAGATTAGCATTTTGCACACATATTTTGTTAAACATATTTCCAAATTAAAAATTTTTGACATTAAATTAGAATTAAGAGAAATAGATAGATTAAGCGATTCTTTTTATAGAGTCCATTAGATTCCAAAGGGTTTTTTTTTTTACTGTGTGTTTTCTTTGGTTTCTCTTCCTTTGGTTGGGGATACTATAGTCCTTAACCAGTCAAATAGTTGTCCAGGCTTTCTGAACTGTGAAGAGGAGTTGCTTCCATCAAGGTTGTTCATCTCTTAATGCTGTTGATGTGTACATTGTTCTCTTAGCTCTACTTCTTTTGCTCAGCAACAGATCCTGTAAGTCATTCCATGTTTCTCTGGAGTCTGACTTTATGGTTTCTTATAGAATGATAGTTTTCCATACTATTCCTGTTCCATAACTTGTTTAGCCATTCCCCAATTGAAGGACATCCCCTCAATTTCTAATTCTTTGTCACTATAAAAAAGAGCTGCTACAAATATTTTGGAACTTGTAGAATATTTCTATTTCTTACCATTTTTTTCTGCATATAGTGCTAGATTTGGAATTGCTATGTCAAAGGGTATGAACAATTTTATTGCTCTTTGGGCATAGTTCCACATTGTTCTCCAGAAAAGTAGGATTCATTCACAACTCTGCCAGCAATGCATCAATGTCTCAAGTCTCCCACAACCACTACAACATTGATTATTTTCCCTTTTTCTCATGTGCTAATCGAATAGGCGTGAGATGGTACCTCATTGTTGTTTTTATTTCTATTTCTCTAATCAATAGTGATTTGGAGTATTTTTTCAAAAGATTATGTATGGCTTTAATTTCTCCATTTGAAAACTATCTGAACCTATCCTTTGACCATTTACCAATTGCAGGAATACTTGTAATTAGATAAATTTGATGCAATTCTCTATAAATTTTAGAAATTTTATAAGAATTCCTGGTTGTGAAGATTGTTTCCCAGCTTTCAGCAATTTTTTAAATTCTGGCAGTATTGATTTTTTAGTGAAAAACCTTTTTAATTTAATATACTCAAAATCATTCATTTTGCAGTTTTTAATGAGCTCTAATCCTTTTTTGGTCATAAATTTATCCCTTTTCCAAAGATCAGATATTTAGAATATTTCCTGGTCTATTAATTTATCTATGACATTGTTTTTTTGTCTCTAAATTCTGTACCCATTTTGACCTTATTTTGGCATAGGGTGCAAGATGTGGATCTATGCCTAGGCTTTCTCATACTATTTTACAGTTTTCCCAGCAATTTTTTTCAAATAGTGAGCTCTTATCCCAGAGGCTGATGTCTTTGGGTTTGTGAAAATGGAGATTGCTGTAGTCATTTATTGCAGTTTCTTTTGAACCTATACTCATTCGCAGATTCACTACTCTATTTCTTAACCAGTACCAGACAGTTTTGATGACTACTGCTTTGTAGTATAATTTTAGATCTGGTAGAGCTAGACCACCTTCCTTTACAGTTTTTTCAATGACTCCCTTGCTATTCTTGCCCTTTTGTTGCTCTAGATGAATTTTGTTACTATTTTTTCTAGCTTGGTAAAGTAGTTATTTGCTACTTTGATTAGAATGGCACTGAATAAGTAATTTAATTTGGGTAGAATTGTCATTCTTATTATATTGACTTGACCAAACCATGAACATTTGACAATGAAAGAGTTGGAATCAATGGTCTTTAAGATCCTTTCCATCTGGAGAATAAATTGTAACCTTAAAAATTTGATGAAATTTTCTATATCTTTTAGAAATTAGACTCTTATCAGAAATTCTGTTTGAAAAAAATTGTTTCACAGCTTTCTGTTTTCCTTCTAATTTTGGCAGCATTGATTTTATTAGTGCAAAATGTTTTAAACTAATATAATCAAAATCATTCATTTTACAATTTATAATGTACTCAATTTCATGCTTGGTCATAAATTCTTCCCCTTCCTATAGATCTGGTAGATTAAGTCTTGGTTGATTAATTTATCTGTGGTGTTGCCATTTATATATAAATCCTGTACCCATTTTAAACTTATTTTGGTATAGTGCATGTGATATCTGGGTGTAGGCTTACTTTTTTGCCATACTACTTTCTAGCTTTCTCAACAATTTTTGTCAAATAGTGAGTTCATTTCCCAGAAGCTAATGTCTTTGGGTTTGTCAAACAGTAGATTTACTACAGTCATTTACTACTCTTTCTTATGAATCTATCCTAATCCATTGATCCATTACTCTATTTCGTAACCTTTACCAGACAGGTTTGATGACTACCAAATTAAATTAGTTTTAGATATGATAGAGCTAGGTAACCTCCCTTTACAATTTTTTCATCAGTTCCCTTGATATTTTTGATTTTTTACTGTTCCAGGTTAATTTTGTTACTATTTTCTCAGCAAAATACTTATTTGGCAATTTGTTAAGCCACTGAATAAGGAATTTAATTTGAATAGAATTGTCATTTGTATTATATTAGCTTGACCTATCCCTGGGCAGTTAACATTTTTCCAATTGTTCAGATCTGACTTTATTTGGATAAAGAGAGCTTTATAACTGTGTTCTTACAATTTCTGGCTTTGTATTGGAAGTTAGATTCCCAAGTATTTAATCTTGTCTATCATTATTTTAAATGGAATTTCTCTATCTCTTGATTTTCATCTTTGTTGTACATATATAGAAATGTTGATTATTTGTGTGGGTTTATTTTATATCCTTCTGTTTTGCTAAATTTGGTAATTATTTCAAAGGGTTTTTATATGATTTTCTCATGTTTTCTAGGTATATGTAGAGAGGGAAAGTTTTGTTTCCTTATTGCAAATTCTGATTCCTTCAATTTGTTTTTCTTTTCTTATAGCTGTTGCAAGCAGTTTAATACTACATTGAACAATAATGGTGAAAATGCGCATACTTGCTTTACCCCTGAATTTATTGGAAATGCTCTGTGTTTATTCCCATTAAATATATTTTGATGGCTTTATTTTAGTACTATTTGTTATTTTAAGGAAAGCATTTATTCCTAAATTTTCTGATGTTTTTAATAGGAATGGATGTTTTATTTTATCAAAGGATTTTTCAGCATTTGTAGATATAATCATATGATTTCTGTTATTTTTTTCCTATTGATATGTCTAGTTATGTTAAGTGTTTACCTAATGTTGAACATTCCCTTCTGTATGGTAAAAATCTAACCTGATCAGGTATAATTTTTCTTACTTAAATAGTATTGCATCCCATATAGAGGAATTTATGATCAATACTGATAAACAGAGGGAAATAATATTAACTGTTACAAATGCATTATTTGAGCATATGTATTTGTGTATAGAAGTTATGAATAAGGAAAAGATAGAAGCAAAATTTACTCAAGAACTGTCAGAAAATATCACTAGAACATTAAAGGTTCATATGATGACTTTATGAAAATCTTTATCATTTGATGAATGCATTACAAACTTCCATAATAAACAATTTGTGTTAGGGAAGAATATATAGATTTGAGCAAAGAAATTGTATGATTAGTTGTCTTTACTACCTGTCATTGGCATGGTTGCATGGTATTATCTCTTTTCCTGATTTCAGCTTTGTTGTAATTATGATATTGATCATTTGTTGTTTGTCACTCATTTTAAAACTATCTTTTAGTATTGAAGATTTGTATAAATTGGCTAAAGATATCCACATAGCCTCCCAATGAGATTTGATTCCTGAAAAGATAGATAGTCAAAAAGATAATTGAGTGGTTTCATCATTCTATTCTCTTCAGCATTGGGCCCTTATATTAGTTCTCTTTATGCTTCTCTTTTGCTGTTTAACAAGTTTTTTTTAAAAGTATTTTTTCCTGTAATAAAAGCCACTATATATGCTATCTATAGAATTCAGGATCCTGTTGCCCAGGATGAACATCAGGTTGGGCAATTGTGAGCTTGTTGTGTACACTGAAAAGAGGGAAGCGTAGAGGCTGCTCAAGCAAGTTTGGGGGTCAAGACACCAGTTGGTGACCCTTTAGTTGAAAGCTTCCATGGAACCCTGATTTGATAACACAACCACTTCATTCATGCCCTCAGTATTTGATAAGCCCTGTTTCTGAACTTTTTGACATGGGTCTCATCCTGCTGGGTTAATTCCTGCCCATAACAAAGTTACATGCTTCTTTTTATCCTGTATGCCAATTTTGTGGTGTATTATCCTGGTAATAACTTGCTGCAATCTCATTTGCTAAACTTTTTATTAATATTTTTGCACCATATTCATAAGGGAGATTGGTCTATATTTTTCTTTGTTTGATTCTTCCTGTCATAAAACGAGTTTGCCAGAGCTCCTTCTTCTCCTATTTTTTAAAATAGTTTATGTAGATTAGGAATTAATTGTTCCTTTAATGTTTGATAGAATTCACTTCTAAATCCATCTGAATCTGTAGACATTTTCTTAGGGAGTTCATTCTTCAATTTCTTTTTCTGAAATGGGGTTAAGTAATTTATTTCATCTTCTTTTAATCTGGGAAGTTTGTATTTTTGTAAACATTCATTTCACTCAAGTTGTCCAATTTATTGATATAGAGCTCAGCAAAGTACCTCTGTATTATCTTTGATTTCCTCCTCATTGGTGGTTAGTTCACCCTTTTCATTTTTGGTACTGGTAATTTGGTTATTTCCTTTTTTAAATTAGATTCACCAGAGGTTTGTCTATTTTATTGGCCTTTTCATAAAACCAACTCTTAATTTTATTTATGAGATCAACGGTTTCTTGCTTTCTATTTTATCAATCTCTCCATTGATTTTCAGAATTTCTAATATGTATTTAATTGGAGTTGTTTAATTTATTCTTTTTCTAGATTTTTTAGTTGCATACCCAATTCATTGATCTCCTCTTTCTCTATTTTATTAACACAGTCATTTAGAGATATACAGTTTCCTCTCAAAACTTCTTTTGCTGCATCCCATAAATTTTTATATGATGCATCATTATTATCATTTTCATGGATATAATCATTGATTATTTCTATTATTTGCTGTTTGATCCACCCATTATTTAATATAAAGCTATTTAATTTCCAATTAATTCATGATTTATCTTTTCCCAACTCTTATCACATGTAATTTTTATTGTATCATGGTCTGAAAAAAAGTGTATTTATTATTTCTGCCTGTATTCCTACCAACTTCTTGATCACATAATGGAACTTGATGTCTAAAATAACTTTTCCATTTATTTTATTTATTTATTCCATACTCATAATACATGCGTGAAAGTTGCACAAAAGAAAAAGATATCCCAGAAGAAACTGAAGAAACAAAAACTTAGGGCACAAGAGTAAATATGATATTAGAGTGCAAATAAAAGTGAAATGAAAAAATTTATTAGCGTAAATATGTTTGAGTATTTATTTTTAAAGTTTTTCTCCTTAACCCTCCTCAAAAAAAGCAATTCAAGAAGTCTGTTACTATTTTTAAAGACATATATTCTAACTATCAAACTATTGAGTCAGACCTCCCCTTAATGCTTTAGCTTTAATAAAATATTTTCCAATTTTATAAAATGAACTTTGAATGTAATGAAATTTTAAAAATCCTTGAAATGTAAGTCAATGTTTGGTTGAAAGAGCTTCTGAATAAATATATAATGTTATGGGGTTGCTGTGGCTCCCCTTCTCCCATTGATGATTCCTTTACAAAATGTTAAAATTTCCATTTGAAGGGAGGTCATCCTTCATTCTCCAGACTTTACCATCATGCCTTAACTTTCTTTTCCTTTTTACTTTCATTCCTACCATATGATAGCCTTCTTTCACTTGTGGGATTGTATTTTAAAAAAGATCTTAGATCAACTATTCTTTATTTTTCAATCTTCAGCTCTCACTTATGTGTTGTCCTCATCCATGTAAATTTAAATTCCTTGTTAGCAGAGGCTGTTTTTATTATTCATCTTAATTATAACACCAACCTTTAGTTAAGTGTGTGAAACATAAGAGCTTGAAAATGCTTGTGGATTTGGCTTATTGTCACAGAGTTAAAGTTGATGGGATGAGAGAGTGATGGGAGTAAGAACTTATTATTATACAAGGATAATTCTTAGAAGGAATTATAACAAGGGCAAAACAATTGTAGCTTTGACACTACAACAATATGGATAATTGTTTCCTTTCAAAGGGCACCACCATCTACCCCTCAGATTTGGATCTGGGAGAACAAAGTGAGATTCTACACTAGACAAAAATGTAGAGTTACAAATGATCAAGAGTAAGAAAATGGGGAAAGACACTCCCATTTTGGGTTAAATATACTTTGATTTAGACTTATCTGAAAAAAACATTCCAAATACTATACACCATTGCAAATCCTGTTTCATTTACCAATTTTTGAGGGAGTTGAAAAATTTTCTTACAAAAGAACTAAGACTCAAATCAATTCTAAGGATCCTTATTTTTCCATATAGAAAAGAGAAAGATTTTTGTCCCTATAAAAGAAAGAAGGCTCACTTAATGGAAAAAGCATTGGGTATGGATTCAAAGAAGTCAGATTCAAATGATTCTTATGATTATTATTTATATAAACTTGGACTAATCATTCAATTTCAACAATTCTCAGATTCTTCAATTAATAAATAAAAACATTGAGCTAACTGATCTGAGACTTTTTCTATTTTAAAATCTGGTAATTTTTCAATACATTTAATCTATATATTGGATCATGAAATATTTATCCAGTAAGGGAAAATATTGTATACTACTATGTTCTTTTTCCTTTACACATTATGTAGGGGGAAATGTGCCAACTTAGAAGGCATAACAGAAAAAAAAGAAAAGAAATAAGAGAGGAGAGAAATAGGAAACAAGGATTAGTAATAAGAACTCAAAACATTGTGCACAGTAGCAATAATAATATAAGATAGATATTGTAAGCATGATAATGCCCCAAGATAGTTCCAAAAGAATTCGCAACAAATGCCATCTACCTACAGATAAAGATAAAACTGATGAACTCTGAATATAGATTGCATCATACTTTTTTCTTAACTTTATCTATTTTTCTTTTTTTTTTTAGCAACCTGACGAGTATGGAAATGTTTTCATTACATCACATGAATTTTTGGTGTTCATATATTTCAGTCATTGTCAACTTTTCATGACCCCATGTGGAGTTTTCTGGGTAAATATATTGGAGTAGTGGGCTATTTCCTTCCACAAATCATTTGATGGATTAGGGAACTGAGACAACCATGGTTAAATGACTTGTCCAGGATGTAAGTGCTAATAAGTGTCAGAGGTAAGATTTTAGCTCAGGTCTTCCTGATTCTGGGCCCACCATTATATAGACAGATATATTCCAGGCCCAGCACTTAGCTTCCACCCCATCACATGTACAATTAAAGACAAGTTTCAGGAAGTACTTGCATTTACAAGGGGAGAAGGGGTTAAGAGGAAGAGGGAGGGTAGGAATCTGGAATTCAAAATGTTTAAACAAATGATATTTTTTACATGTAATTGGGAATTATTAAAAGAAATAAATTTAAAAAATAGTGGTATATCATCTTTAGTCCACCCATTAGTGAGTTCCTATTAACTGAATGTGGGTGGCCTTCAGGTACCAGGTGGGATATGGTGGATTACTGTTTATATTCAAAGTATTTTTTAACTAGACTACTTTCTTTAAAAATTTCTCGGCATTGTTTTGCACTTTCATGGGCACTTCTTTTGATTTGGGCACAGAGTTAGCTATTTATAGATATACACACATGCATATTCGTGTATATTTTATATACATTTATGTATATTTGTATATATATGATTATATATATATATACATATATGTTTTCCTGTGTCATGATGGATATTAAATCACTTACATGATACAGTATAAATCATAAGAATGAATTGAATTTAAATTGAAAACCAAATGTATTTTCAGTAAGAACTGGGTGAGAGGCAAGATTAATTTCTGATTGCTCTAGTGAGTATGACTCATTTATAATAATGTCCAAATGTTCCCATTTAATAATATGTAGAGAATAATAGTGTTCAAGAAAATTATTTGACTCAGAATCAACAAATAATTTAAACAGCTATAATTTTGACCTAACATTTCAAAGTATAGGGCATCAAAGATCTCCAAATTAACTTTGCAATGAATAATCTTATTTATGAAATGAAGTTATATACCTTAAACAAGATTGCACATGTATAACCTAAATCAGATTGCCAGTTGTCATGAAGAGGTAGGAGAGAAGAAAAGGATTAAGAAAAATGTGGACCAAGGGCAGCTAGGTGGTGCAGGGGATAGAGCACTGACCCTGGAGTCAAAAGTACCTGAGTTCAAATCTGGCCTCAGAGGTTCAATAATTACGTAGCTGTGTGGCCTTGGGCAAGCCACTTAAATCCATTTCCTTTCAAACAAAGGAAAAAGAAAAAAGAGAAAAATGTGGACCTCAAAAACTGACAAAATGATGAATGTTGAAAACTATTATTGAATTTAATTTATAAAATAAAATAAAATATAAGAAATGAAGTAGTCATTCTAGATTACCTCTGGCATCCTTCCTAGCTATTTTTTTTTTTAGTTTTTGCTAGGCAATGGGGTTAAGTGGCTTGCCCAAGGACACATAGCTAGATAATTATTAAGTGTCTGAGGCCAAATTTTAACTCAGATACTCCTGACTCCAGGGCCGGTGCTCTGTCCACTGCGCCACCTGCCCTGCCCCACCCCAGCTATTTTTTTCACTGCCATTGCTATGTTTTTAGGACTCTATAAAGTTTTATTTGGAAATGAACCTTAGTCTTTTTTCTTGATTCTAATTCATTTTGGTCGATTCTGTTGTTGTTATTGCTTTAAATTTTAACTTCGATATTTTTACGTCTTTTTAAATCAAACTATTATTTGTGTTTTCTAATTTTCTCTTTCCACTCTTTTTTATATTTTACAAGATGATTTTATATATAATTTATCTACTATTTATTTCCTTTAGATTATTTGTTCTCCACTTTGATATTATTAGAAGAAAAAGCATTATATAACACTTAACATATTCTTATAAATTGCCATAGCAGTTTGAAATTGTGTCTTCTCAATTTCACTTATGTAGAGAAATATGAAAAAATTTATAATCAGTAGCAAATAAAATTACCTAATGAAGAAACAAACTTTTCTCTATGATAAAACAAAAGGTGACCCACAGTCTTAAGAGGGATTTTGGCTACCACCAATAATTTATTGAAGATTTTTAATGCTTCAATACTTCAATGTGATATCTAAATAGCGAGACACATAACTGGCTTGAGAGATCTATGTTCTGGTGAAGATATTAGATAAATGAATTCTCACTTTCTAATTTGTTTTGCTTGACTACATTATACTATCTGATCAAAATAATAAAATATGAAAGACATTTTCTTTCTTTTAGGTTAAGGTTAAAGTGAAACTTTTCAGATTCATATATTGCCTTGTTTTTATAAATAGTAAGAGCTGTATTTTACTTGTTTGTAGCAAATTGCACGAACTTAGTAGTTGAATGATGACCCTTTGGAAATTAATAAATTGAAATAAATTAAAATAAAAAAATTGAGTAGAAAAAACCTATATCTGAAGACCTCTTGGAACAGATATATACTTTTAATGAGTGCATTTACACCACATATATTCATATATTGCATGTATCATATCCAAAGGATCTCTCTCTCTCTCTCTCTCTCTCTCTCTCTGTTTAACTACAAGGATGGTTGATGCCTAAAACTTTCTTAGTTTACTCAACCAGGTCAGTAATTTTAATCTCCTAGCATAACTTCTACAATCTAAGGAAAATATTCATATCATAAAAAAACTGAAGAAAGAGTTTTGTAGAGATATGGAGATAGAAATTAAACATTTCAAAGATCAATTCATATACAAACTAAATTTTAAAGGTTGTAACACAATTTTTATTCAGACTATAAATCTAATTTTCACAAAGAATTTAGTATATCAACTAATACTGTTTTATAATACTTTGATTAGGTTAATTATAAAACCTGCAAGGCTAGATAATAAATATTCCCATAGAAGGCAATTTAGGTAATTAATAAATATTTGATTAAATAAATAAAATATCCATTTCTCTAAGATGCTTTCAAAGCCTTAGAATTCTTCATAAATTTTTTATCATAATAATTATTATTGTCTCTGAAAACCTCAAACATACCTTAGTTGTATATCAAATATGCCATTTTCATTATATTTTCTCAGGAGAAGTTGTTATCTATCTAACCATTTAACCATAACTTCTTTGTCTCTTGATTTAATTTATAGAGAATTTTCATATTTAATTGTTTAAGTTCATCAAGTAGAGTTCACTGGAAAAAGAAAACAGCTACAATTCCAATAGCTAAATTAATTTTTCTGATCTAAGAACTCTTTGGGTCCTATTTCCCTTTGTCCTCTACAATGTTAAAATCTGCAAAGAAATAAAAAAAGGAGATGGGGATTTTAACTGGTTCTTTTCTTTATCTGTGGAGGAAATGCCCAGTCATTTGAATCATAAATCGAATCAAATTAGTAAGTGTGTGGTAATGTTTTCTATTGGCTCTAAGACTGAACCTAATCTTGCTTATTGCTCTTAGTTGTTTAGTAAATGTTTGTTAACTCATTGGCCTATTATGGTGAGAAAAGAGATTTGTTAAAGATAGGTTGAATGGCAGACATAAAATGTCAAAAAAAAAGTAAAATTTCAGTCAACTAAAAGCTTCTTTTTTGAATCAGGGCACAATGGATTCTGGATGTTTGGTGATTTGATGATTCCCCTTTCCTAATAATTATAAAGTTCTAATTCATAGTTTATAATTCAAATTTGCATACATTATTACCTGACTATAATCCTTACTAGAATTACTCAGAAAGATATACTGTACTACAGTAGAATAAATTTAAAGATAAATGAAATCATGGGTAAAAAATAAAAACATTTTAAAAAGAAGAGATTTGTTTGTAAATATTAAATTAGATAAAGCTTTTAGAACTATGGCATATAATTTAGGGTGTGTGTTGTGAAACACATTTGCATTTCTGACATATCAGAATATGCATCATTACATTATCTATCAACTATCTTGATAAATGTTGCTAAACTTTTTCACTTGAATTAGTATTTATATGTACATAAACTATGTATGCTTAAATGTATATATTCACTGGGGAAAGCATTTAAAATGTCTATATATATTTGTATCATTATTAATTTATATATAATTATGATATACATATGATTTTGGAATATTTATATATGTATACATACACAAACACACACACACAAAATATATACTTCCCTTAAAAATAAATTCATTTGATTGTATATATTTGTGCATCCACATATGATATATATGTGTGTATTTATACACTATATATGTGCATTTGTGCATATTCATATTCATTTAAACACCTGTATGCTTCATTTGAATTTACATACATTATGGAACTTTTTTGGCGAATAATTTGCTATCTAGCACCATGCTTTCCTCCTTCCTCTTAACATATATATATATATATATATTTCAAGCAAAACCCTTACAAATCAATCTCTTTTATTAACCCAGAAGAAAATCTTTTTTTAAAAAATTTAATTGGTTGACATAGAATGTCAACTCTGTGTGTTCAGGAAAATTTCCACATTTTCTGAACCTGTGGGAAATTTCTGATATAGTTCATGATGCCAAATTACATGTATTTTTTTCTGTTAAATATTATTCATAATTGCAAGTAGCCATGGAATAAATCCTTAAATAAATAGAACTTAGATGCTGCTGCCATTTGTCTCAGAAAATTTTTGCAACAGGTAGTCTGTTGAACAGGGCTAATATAATTCACTCTGCATTTCTTCAATAACATGCATAAGAAACATAAATTATTTTGAAGATTCTAAAGTTGAATATTTGAAGTGAATGCTAATGAAATGATAAACAGACAAGAAAAAAAGAAACAAAAATGCAGAGAAACAGAAAGTAATCTAATACAACAGCTCTTTGAAAATTGTAGAATTTTCTTAATTTTCTTAATTCTTTCATTACCCCCCCCATTTTTTTCATTATGGCCAAGACATTGAGATAGATATTATGCAGCTTTCACATTGTAATCAATATTATATTTTCCATTCCTCAATTTATGTATATTATAGGTTTTAAATTTTCATTTTATTTTTTTTTAATTTATTTATTCTTATGTTGTACAAATAATGTTTTTTATACATTACTAAAACATTCTTCTTAAGAGTAACATAATACCCCCTCCCCAAGAAAATATAGACCCGCATAAGTGATAAAAGGGAGAGAAAAAATTAAAATTATAATAACAACAATATAATAATAATAATCATAATGATAGCAATAATAATTGTAGGTATGACCAGGTGGCACAGTGGATGGACTACCAGCCCTGGATCCAGGAGCACCTGAGCTCAAATCCAGCCCCAGGCACCCAACAGTCACCCAGCTGTGTGACCCCATCCAAGCCACCTCAACCCTTAGGCTACAAAAACAAAAAAGATAAAAAGACTCAAAATAAAATAAAATAGTAGTAATAATAGTAGGGGCATCTGGGTGACAGACAGATCACTGGCCCTTGAGACAGGAGCACCCAGGTCCAAATCTGGCCTCAGACACCCAACAATCAGCCAGCTGTGCAGCCACAGGTAGGCCACTGAGTCCCATTTGCCCTGTAACACCCTCCAGAAAATAATAATAATAATAATAATAAAAATGTGCTTCAGTCTGTGTTCCAACACCACCAGCTCTGTCACGAGTGGATCACATTCTTTAGGAAAAGTCCATCACAAAAGTTACTTCCATATTTTTCCACTGTTGCCATTGCTGATCACAACTCCCTTCATTCATAATTCTCTACTACCATGAGCTATATTTTCTCTCTCCTTTCACTCTCTCTCTGCTGTAGGGTAGTTGAGTGGCACAGCAGACAGATCCCTGGCCCCAAGCCCACATACCACCCCTTAACCAACATCCACTTGGCCCTATGGTCCTGGACAGGCCATGCAACCCCAACCCCTTGCAAGAAATAAAAAAAGAAAAGTGTTATATCTGACTTCCCCCATGGTCCATCCTGTCTTCCTTCACTCACATTCCCCTCCTTCTCCCTGTTCTCCCTTCTCTCCTTCTTACTACAGATGTCTATACCCCAGTGAATAATTATGCTGTTTCCTCTCCTAGTCACCTCTGATGAGAGCAAAGATTCTCTCCTTCCCCCTCACCTTCCCCCCTTCCATATCATTGCAATAACTCTTTGTAATAAAGAAAAATTTTATTATATGAAATATCTTAGCCTATTGCTCCTCTCCTTTTCCTTTCTCCCATTACATTTCCCTTTTATCTATTGACTCCATTTTTACACCACAATATTTCTTCAGATTCAGTTTTCTCCTGTGCTTTATCTATAAAAGTTCCTTCTACCTGCTCTATTAAATGAGAAGCTTCATATGAGTATTATCATTTTTCTGTACAGGAATACATGTAGTTCATCATCATCAAATCCCTCATATTTTCCCCTTCTCCTCCACTCTCTATGCTTCACCTGAGTCCTGTATTTAAAGATCAAATCTTCCGTTCAGCTCTGGCCATGCAACAGGAACATTTGAAATTCCCCGATTCATGGAAAGTCCATCATTTTCCCTGGAAAAGGACATTCAGTTTTGCTGGGTAGTTGATTCTTGGTTGCATTCTAAGCTCTTTTGCCTTCTGGAATATTATATTCCAAACCCTATGAGCTTTTAATGTAGTTGCTGCTAAGTCCTGTGTGATCCTTATTGCAGCTCCATGGTATTTGAATTGTGTCCTTCCGGCTGCTTGTAATATTTTCTCTTTGACTTGGGAGTTCTGGAACATAGCTATAATATTCCTGGAGATTGGTTTCTTTCTTGGGGAGATTGGTGGATTCTATCTATTTATATTTTACCCTCTGCTTCTAGGATATCAGGGCATTTTTCCTGTAATAATTATTTGAAAATGATGTCAAGGCTCTTTTTCCGGGTCACGACTTTCAGGTGTACCAATAATTTTTAAATTAACTTTCCTAAATCTGTTTTCCATATCTGTTGTTTTTTCAATGAGATGTTTCACATTTTCTTCTAATTTTTCATTCTTTTGGTTTTGAAGTATTGAGTCCTGATTTCTCATAAAATTAGCAAGTTCCCTGAGTTCAATTCTTTGTCTGAAGGATTTCTTTTCCTCAGAGAACTTTCATATCTCCTTTTCCATCTGCCCAATTGTGCTTTTTAAAGCGTTCTTCTCCTCAATAACTTTTTGAACTGTTTTATCTATTTGAACTAAGCTGGGTTTTAGCATGCTATTTTCTTCAGAATTTTTTTGGATCTCTTTGACTTTATTTTCATGTTTTTCTTCTGCATCTCTCTCCTTTCTTTTCCCAATTTTTTTCTCTATCTACGACACTTGATTTTCAAAGTCTTTTTTGAGCTCTATCATGGCCTGAGCCCAATTTCTTTTTTTTCTTGGAGTCTTTAGATGCAGGAGGTTGTACTTCCTCATCTTCAGATTGAGTGTTTTGATCCTGCTTGGGATCACAGGCAAAATATTTCTCAATGGTGTTGCTCTTTTTTCTCTGCTTACTCATTTCCCCAGACTGTGCCTGGTTTTGGAGTGCTTCCTGAGCTTCTGACTATTAGTGGGATACCCCCACAAGGATTTCCATGTGTGAAGCTCTTTCTTCCCTCCTGGTCTGTGAATGACCATAAGCACACCCCTCTGCCATGGGGCTGAGGTGGGGGGGGGTCCTGCTGTCCTATGGAGGGGCCTAGACTGCTATCAGAATGTGGTCAGAGCCCCAGAATCCTGTTCCAGAGACAGAGTACAGAGCTCAGCAGTCTCCCTTCACTCCCCTCCCTAGGCTCAGTGCGCTCATGCCCTGGGGCCTCTTGCTTACTGGCTCTACCTGCTTCTGATTCCTGCATCTGGGCTGCCGCAGCCATGCTGTTCAATGTCTAAATTGTCATTTTAAATAAAAAGTTAAATTATAAAACCTTTTATATGATAATTTTCATGAGACAGTGATACACATACACACACACACACACACACACACACACACACACACACACCCGCGGGGGGGTGGAGAGAGAGAGAGAGAGAGAGAGAGAGAGAGAGAGAGAGAGAGAAAGAGACCATATCAATCTATGGAAAAGTATTTGTAATCAACATATGCATCAGCAAGTTACCTAGATTATATGCAGACTGTAACTGATTGATGAAATCATCTATACTTTCTATATTTGTGTATTTATATCCTTAATTGTCAAAGGCAGATGGAGCTATAGAAAGGGAAAGACTATTTCTATAAGTTTTGTAATTGCATTTCATATAATAGAATTACTAAAAATTTAGAAAAGGTACCTAAGTCATCATTTAAATTTTCTTCCTTTTATAAATGAGAAATCTCAATACACGAAAGGTGAAAGAACTTATATTATTTTCTTATTTATTTTTTCTTTATTTATTTAGGGTTTAATTTTTCCCATTATATAATTTTAGCATTAATTATTTTTTTTTGCTTTTTTCAACTTAAATATTTTTTTTCCTCAAGGCAATGGGTTAAATGCATTACCCAATGTCAAACAGTGTTTGAGTTCATATTTGCACTCAGGTCCTCCTGATTCCAGGGTTGGTGATCTATCCACTGAACCACCTAGCTGCCACAATTTTTAATACTTTGTGTCCGAAATTATCTCCCTTCCTCCCTCCCCATCTCTATTGAGAAGGCAAATCAGCCTATATAGGTTGTACTTGTGCAGTCATGGAAAACACTTCTGTAATAGTCATGTTGTAGAAAAAAATCATAGGCACTCCCCCTAAGAACCTTGAGAAAAAAAAAAGAAAGTGGGGGCAGTTAGTGCAATGGATAGAGTACTGTCCTTGGAGTCAGGAGTCCCTAATTTCAAATTCAATTCAAATGGCCTCAGACACTTTATAATTACCTAGCTGTGTGACCTTGGACAAGTCACTTAACCCTAATTCCTTGAAAAAACCAAAATAAATGAGTGAATAAATAAAAGAAAATAGTATTTTTCAATCTGTATAGAGATATCACATTTCTCTGGGGATGGATGGAATCTTTGATGATGATGATGATGATGGTGATGATGATAATGATGATGATGATGATGATGATGATGACGATGATGATTACTATCCTTCATTCTCTAAGAAGACCATGACAACAGGTGGGTGATGTGATGACAAGGACATGAATTAATGATTAGGCTTCAGAATTGATTTAGAGCTTTGTTTTTCTGAGAATAGCTGTCTTTCAGAGCTGATCTTATAATATAGATATCATTTTGAACAGAGTAGCTTTCACTTTGCATCTGTTCATGTAATTTTTTCCCATGTTTTTTCAGTGGGAATCATCTTTATCATTTCATAAAGCAGAATGGTATTCCATCATAACTACACAATTTGTTCATTAATCACAGTTTGTTCATTCATTCTCCAGTTAATGGGCATCCTTCTTCTTCCTTTTATCCCTCAAGAAAAGTTATAAATATTTTTGTGCATATGGATCCTTTTTCCTTTTTTGTCTCTTTTTTAAAATATGGATCTAGTAGTGGTATTGATAGATCAACGGATACACATGGTTTTATAACTCATTTAACATAGTTCCAAATTGCTTTCTAGAGTGTTTGAATTAGTTCACAACCCACCAATGATGTACTAAATGTCTCATTTTCCCAATATCGCAACCAATATTTTTCACTTTCCCTTTCTGTTCTATTAGCAAATCAAATAGATATGAGGTAGTACTTCAAAATTGCTTCAACTTGCATTTCTGCAAATAATGCAGAGTTAGAGCATTTTTTCATCTGGCTACACAAAGTCTTGATTACATCTTTGAAAAACTGTTCATATCTTTGTATCATTTATCAGTTGAGTAATGGTCTCCTTTTTTATAAATTTGAATCAATTATCTCTCTTTGCTTCAATTTTTTTCTACAATTACTATTCCAAACTGAATTTCTCTCCATTTTATTCCCCCCCCATTTATTTTTTCACTTTCCTTTCATCCTATCCTTCCCCAAATGTATTTTGCTTCTGATTACTATCTCCCCAATCTGTCCTCCCTTCTCTCACCCCTCTTCTTTTATTCCCTTCCCTCCTACTTTCCAGTAGGATAAAATAGATGTCTATAGGCAACTGAGTGTACACTGTAAAAAACTTTTTTTCTTGTCTCTTTTATGTGAGAAAATTTACCCTCTTCTACCCCCCTCCCTTTTCCTTTTCCACCGTATATTCATCTCTCATGCCTTAATTTTATTTTTAGTTATGTTTTCATCATATTCACATCACTCTTATGTCCTATATCTGTATATAGTTCTTATAACTGCAGTTCATGAGTAACCAGTATGATTGTCCCATAAAGAATTATAAACAGTTCAATATGATTAATTTTCTTATGATCTCCCTTTTCCATTTCCCTTTTTATACTTCTCTTGAGTCCTGGATTTAAAAGTTAAACTTTCTTGTTCAGCTCTGGGTTTCATTAAGAAAATTTGAAAGTCCCCTATTTCATGGAAGGTTCATCTTTTCCCCTGAAAGAGCATGCTGAATTTTATTGTGTATTTGATTCTTTGTTGTAATACAAGTTCTTTTACCTGTCATATTACAAGCCCTCTGATACTTTATGTAGAAACTGAAATTTTGTGTTATTCTGACTGCATCTCCATAAAACTTGAATTGTTTCTTTCTGACTGTTTCCAATAATTTCTCTTTAACCTCACAACTCTGGAATTTGGCTTTAATATTCCTTGGAGTTTATATTTTTATTATCTCTTTCAGGGGTTAATTATTGAATTCTTTCAATTTCTATTTTTTAATTGATAATTTATTCTCCCAGATACATGTGAAAATTTTTCAACATTCATCCACAACATAAGCATATTTAAGATACATAATTTCCTTCCACCCCCCCCTTCCCACCTCCCTCCCCTGAGCAGCAAATAGGTAAATATTGTACATACAAACTTGTGTTAAATGTTTACCCACAAGTCATGTTTGGTGTGAGAAATTAGAATTAAGGGAAAAGTGAGAAAACCATGAGATAGGAAAGAAATACATGAGAGGAGTTTTAAAAAAAAATAAGAGGAAATTTTAAAAAATATATACATTTAAAAAAAAGCAATATACATCAGATTCTGAACGTTTTTGTTTGTTCTGTTCTGTTTTATTTTGTTTTTCTTCCTCTGGATGGGAATAGCATTGTCCATAACCAGTCTCCTAGGGTTGTCCTAGCTCTATGGACTACTTTGAAGAGTTGTTTCCATCAAAATTGTTCATCTCACAATGTTGTTATTGATGTGTACATTGTTATCTTGTTTCTGTTCCCTTCAGTCAGCATCAGATCCTGAAGCATTCTGTGTTTATCTAGAGTCTGACTATTTATGGTTTCCTTATAGAAAAATAATATTCCATAATATTCATGTACCATAATTTTTCCATTCTCCACCTGATGGGCATCCCCTCGATTTCCAATTCTTTGCCACTACAAAAAACTGCAATTAATATTTTGCAAAATGCAGGACTTTTCCAAATTTTTATTTCTTCTAGATATAGATCTAGTATATGGTATTGCTAGGTCATTGCTCATTTTCCAGCCTGTTAAATGTCTTTTTATTTGTTAAAGTAATGTTCTGCTTCCAGACTTGTGGTGCACTGTCATCAGCTCTGGGAGTCACTGCCTCCAGAGTTGCTCCTAAGATTTTATGATCTAAGGAAAAGTACATTTACTACTCCCCTGCCTTGTGCTCTAATCTGTGAGAGGTTACAAGCTCTCTATCTACCCTTTAACTCTGATGAGTGTCCCAGCTTCACTGTTTCCCCAAGCTCCTCCAAGTGTGCTAGTGCTCCTCCTAACCCTGAGATTGCTCTACATAGGACTGTGACAGGGATGAAAGGATCACAGAGTAACAGAGCACAGTCTCAGTGTTAGGTAGCAAAAAGACCCCTATAATCTCTGTCTGATTCTCTGTGAAATCCCCTTTGCTCACTCAGGAAGCAGCTGCTGCTATAATTCATTGAGTGGCTCCCAAGAACTGGTCCTAGTTTTCTGGGGGCCACACCATGCTGTCATTACTTGGATTGAACTGGTCCTAGTTTTCTGGGGGCCACACCATGCTTTCTTTATTTGATTTGGACTGTGTTCCACTTTCACCCAGGTGTGACAGACCTCTCTTGATTTTCTGTGCTGTTTAGTCATCTGTGGGCTGAGGGGTCTGGCTACTGTCAGTGCTACCATTGATCCAATCACAGACCTGTTTCTGGCTTTCTAGGGTCTGTATATGTGTGTGTGTGTGTGTGTGTGTGTGTGTGTGTGTGTGTGTGTATGCAATGGCACATATGTTGATACATCCATTTGCGTATATATGTATAGACACTCATGTCTATAATATCTTTATACCATTTACATATTTATATTCTAATGAGTATATTTATATGTATGTATGTGTGTGTATTTTATAGTTACAGTCTATGAACATGTACTCCAATTCTACATTTTTTGAATCAAATTATTTAAATATAAATATAATTTCAATTTATAAAGTTGTAAAATATAACTTTATTTTTAGTAGTTTTCTTGCTTTAAGAATTGTCTTGGGGGGTAGCTAGGTGGTGCAGTGGAAAGAGCACTGGCCCTGGAGTCAGGAGTACCTGAGTTCAAATCTGACCCCAGACACTTACTAATTACCTAGTTGTGTGAACTTGGGCAAGCCACGTAACCCCATTGCCTTGAAAAAACTAAATAAAAAAAAAAGAATTGTCTTGGATTTATTCTGGGAGTTAAGCTGGCAGAATAAGCAAAAAATTGCCTTAACTCTCCTATATTCACCACCAAACAACTATAAAATAGCATTCCAAACTGAATTCTGGAATAGAAGTACCAGCAAAAATATTGGGTGAAACAACCTTTAAGTCAACAAAAATTGCAAGGTACTGAGGAAAGGTCTGTTGTCCTCCAGTTAAAGGGGAGTACAGTCCAGGATAAGAATCGATGTGGAATGCTAGCAGCAAACTCTGTATCAGCAAACTGGTAGAAGACCTTGTACCCCAGTGTGGAAGTATGCCATTGGACAAATTTAAACACTGGTATTTCCCCAAGTGAGGAACAAGACCCACTCCTCCATGATCACAGTATAGTACATTGGTTCTCCTCTTACCTCAGCACAGTACGAAGTGAAAGATCACAAGCTAGCACCACTTAACACCTTCTGCAAGGCTGCATTAGATCATACCCCTGCAACCTCCAGCTTCACCAGCAAGCCCCTTCATCCTACCCCTCAGTATAGCACCAGGCAGGAGGTTTCCGATTGGTCTCAGGGCACATCGAGTGCAACACCAGGAAAATAGTCAGTGCCTATAGTCTATTGCAGAAAAACTTGGGACAATGTCCCTTCCACCCCAGGAACAGGGCATTAACTTGAAAATAAGGAAAGTATCTAAATAGAATATGTAAAGAACAAGAAGAAATTTATCTGGTCATTGATATTTATTTTGGGTTAGTTGGTTGGTTCTTGTCCTTCATTATCAAAAATGACCAAAATGACATCACTATGTTAGAGAAAAATTACAGTATGTTCAACTGTGACAGATTAGACTAATATGATCTTAGAATGCTCTTCTCAGGTGGGGCACAAACAGTGTGAACACCTGGGGTGGGTACTATAAACTTATGCATTCCATTGAATTGCTTCAATTCTGACTTGCTCATCAAGAACAACAGTTTTTCTGAATGTCACATTGGTCAGTCCTGTGCCAATGTCTTCCAACCTTCACATTCAGTTCCAGAGTTGCTAAGAATCCCTTGAGAGTATCCTTGTATCACTATTTTTCTGCCCACCCTGTGGTGTGCATTTGACATTTGAACATTATGAGCCCATTGTAGTTGTGCTCTCTATAGTAGGGCTGAATGCTTGGTAGTTTAGCTAGAACATGGGAGCAAGGGATACATCCTTGTTTCACTCCACTGGTGACAGGGAAATCATGACAGTATCCTCCATTATCCTAAACATGGGAAAGCATACTGTCATTAAATTGATCTACCATACTGATGAACCTCCATAGGCAACCAAATTTTGTCATTTTTTCCATAAGCTTTCATGACTGACAATATAATACAAGTCATATTTAGAAACATTGGATAGAGAACTCTGTTTTGCTTCTATCAGACCTGCTTCCTTGACCCTTTCTAAAGCCGCAGCACCTTTCAGGTGAAGGGTCACCCTATTGCGGAGGACTCTGGCAAGAATTTTGCCACTACTGTGATTGTCACAGGATAATCTATTCCCTTTACCTTTATAGAGATAAACTCCTCAAGCCATACAACATGGAAAATTTTATGCAGCATTTGTATGAGCAATGGATCTCCCATTTTGTAAAAATGAGCTGGAATAGAATTAGAACTTGCCATATGAAAGGAACCTAAGGAATGCAAAACTTCTTTTTCAGAGCGTCAGCAGCTAGGGATGGATTGAATTCAATAAGAGATAAATGGTCATTGACTTCTGCATTGATTAATGATCAGATGTGAAAGACACTAATAAAGTGCTCAGTTCACCTCTCTAGGTTCATGTCCCTATCACTAATCAATGTGTCTCCATCAGCACTGAGTAGTTGAGATATGCCATATTTCGTTGGTCCATAAAGCATCATAAAATCACTTTAAATTGTTGTAATTCAACTAAAACTTAATTTTTTCTGCCTTCTTACTGAATCAAAACTCTTGGGTTTCTCTAAACTTCACTTTTGTTGGAATTAAATGCTGCATTCTTGGAAAAGGATGAACTATACAACTGGTAAACCTTGGAGTTCTTGTTTTCCATTTAGAAACTTGTGTATTTTCCCATCATTTTCACCAAACTAGTTAATACTTGTGAGTGTTCTGACCCAGATCATATGTAGTTCTGTTCACAAAATCACTGAAAGCTGCCCACTCCTTTTCTGTTCCACTATTTCCAAGTACGTGTTGGCTCAACATTCTCTCCAAGTTAGCAACAAACTGTTCCAATTCAACAAAGTACTTTAATTTCTTGACATTAATTCTTCTGATAGTCATTTTTCCTTGGGGCTCCTGCTTCAATTGATTGTGAATATTTAGCTTGAAAAGGACGAGTCCATGATCAAGTCAGCACACCACATTGACCTCATCATTTTCACATCTTGACTGCCTCTTCTCCTTATAAACACATAGTCTATTAGATACCAATGTTTATGTGAAGGTGCATCCAGTATATTTGAATATAATTAGGTAGATGGAAGGTAGTGTTTGTGATGAGGTCATGATATGCAAGTCTTCACTATTAAGTGATCTTTTCTATTGTTGTTTCCTACTCCATTTCTCCCAAGGATTCCCTGTTCTATCTGGTAGACTCCTCTAGGATTAAAGTCACCTAGAATTATGATCTTGCCCTCTCTTAGTGCATTGATAATAAGGGTTTCCAGGTCTTCATAAGATTTTTCTTTGACTTCATCAGGGTTCATAACAGTTGGAACACAGGCACTGATGATAGTGCCATGGCATTTTTGTGCAAGTGATTATCACCTTGAGTTCATTCCCTTTCACAGGCATGTAAATAGGTTGAATAGATTAGTTTTGATTGCAAAATCTACCCAAGATTCATGTTGCTTCTCTTCATTGAGGCCACACATGAAAAATGTTGATCCAGCTCTGACTTCCATTGGTTGAACTTGTTTAGACTGTCCAGTTTCACTCAGGGCAGCTATTTGGATGTGGTACTAGCTGCATTCCCTTACAAGAGTTGTTCATTGTTCAGGTCTTTTGGATCTTGTATCATCTATGAGTGTATTCATATTCTATATATCGATGGTAAGTAAGATCTTCTTTGATGAAGGTTTTGTCTATTATTTTGTATTTTGACTATTGGTGGGATCTCTACCTGCTGCAAAAATCAGGCTACAGTTAAGTAAGCAGACAATTTTTAGAGCATCTTTTCTAGACCCTTCCTCAAACCTGGAGGTAAACAATATGTTCTTTAAAAGATTAGATTACTCGGAAACCCAGGGGCTGCAGAATCCTACTGCTGCTTCCAAAAGAAGATTCAGTGACTTGGGCCACAGGTATGTGCAGGGTTGTGATTATAGTTCCCAGTGTATCTGCATATCCTATTCCATCCCTTGCCTGTTGCCAGAGGACTTAAGATAGGAATGGTAAAATGGTGAGATTGATGTCTTTTGATTCATATATATATTGGTTTTACATGAGATAGAGTTGTACAAAGTCATTGGTCTCTCTTCTCTTCCAAATTCATCCCAGTGCAGTGGCCAGGTAGAGTCAAGACAACTGGTGCTGTCTCTAGATTCAATGGATGACCTTGGCAACTTCGATGTCTAAAAAGTTCTAAGCTCTCTTAGAGCATGAGCTTCAGCTGTCTTCATGACCATTGGAACTAATTGTTCTCATCTGTCCATTCCACCCATGGAAGTCTTTATATGCTATCACCCGCAATAGCTCTGGTGTGGGGTAGACATGAATTTCTGAGAGTCAGGTCAGGTAGAAAAACATATCCAAACACTAAAGGTTGGGAAGTGAAAATTAACCAACTTTATTTTTGGAAATCAGACTTTTTATAGTAAAACTTATCTCAGTAATGATGGGTTAAAGGAGACCTAGTTTTACAATTTTCTGGGTACATTTTTTATTTACAATTTACAATATTTGTTCTTAGAAATATGCATACTTCTCTAACAAACAAACCTTTTACAAACACCCCTGGAGCCAAAGATTATCCTAGGTCAGGGTTCACTGGTGAGCCAAAGGAAAGATACAATGAGCAATAATCCATGCATAACTTTGATGAAGATCACCACCAAGGATATGTGAATATCACTCCCTGGGGCTGGTCCTCTACAATATGTATGATGCAGACACACTCCTCACTCATTGTTGAGTTTGAGACCCCCTCAGCTACCCTCAACCTGATTTATCCCATCTATTGAAACTCTTTACTGGTGTGGGGCTGCTATGTATGCTGCAGCTTCTTGAAGTCACAGGAGAGAATTCTATGATTCAAGTGAATATCAAAGGTGGAAAGAAGACTTAAAAGGGGGTTGGTAATCTCACACCAGAGGAACTAGTTTTCCTTGAACACATTCTATATCCTAGTGATAGCAATAGAACAAGCGAGGATGGTATAAAAGCTGCCTTGGACTTTAACATAAAAATAACTAACAGAAGAATAAGACACAAACTCAAAACAGAACAGCAATGTCTCAACACCAATGTGAAAGATTACTGAAAATTTGGAATTGAATTCATATGTAGAAAGAACACTTGTAAGAATTCAAAATTAAATGAAATGCAGAGGAAAATCAGGAAAAGAAATTAAAGAGATACAGGAACATAACACGGCTTAGAAAATAATACATATGCTTTAAAAGTATAAAAACAGAACTGGATAAATAAAACAGAATAATGAAAATCTACTGAAGGAAACAAATTCTGAAAAATAGAATTGACAAAAGACTTTTATGAAAGATGTAAAATGAAATGCACAGAACCAGGAAATATTGCCCTCAATAATAGGAAAATTGTATGTTCATAAATTATGAATGACTTAATTTTTTTCAGCAAAACAATGATCTAAAATGTTTTCATTGATGGAAAATGTTATCTCCATCCAGTGAACAAAAACATGAATTCTGAATGCACATCAAAACATTCTATTTTCACTTAATTTTGTGTTGTTTTTTTCTTTTGGTTTTTCTTCTTTCACAACCTGATCAATATAGAAATATGTTTTGCATGATTATACACATAATAACTTGTGTCAAATTTTTATAATTTTAGGAAGAGCAGAGTGAAAGGAAAAGGAATAAAAATTTGGAACTCAAAATATTGAAAACAATGCCTTTACATGTAATTATGCAAAATAAGACTATTAAAAAGAAACTAACTTAATCATATCAACAGCTAACAATAAACTAAGCATTCATTAACTTATTCATTTCTTCTCCCCTCTTCCCATATAATAATTTCTCTAATTCAATTATATCAACTTATTCAGCATTTATTTCCCTTTGAACAAATGAGGATTCTAATATGTATGCTCTTATAGGGTCAATGAACAAGTGAGAGAAAGTAAGACACAGAGAGACAGAGTGTGTGTGAGAGAGTTGGAACAGTAGACTAAGCATAGCTCTAAAAGATTTGACTGAAATAAGTAATTGCATTTCTAGAGTTTTTGTTGCTGTTTGAAAATATAATAAATTGTTTACATATTGGAAAAATCAAACTTTGTTGAGCATAAATTCAAAAGATCTTATTTAATTTCTGCAATTTATTTTTTCTATTACATACATTACAAGTAGTTATTTTTGCATTATTTAGACTAAGTATATTTTGCAATTTTAATAAATTGGTTAAATAATGGTCAGAACTATTAATAAAGATGAGATGTGTGATTTCCCTTTAAAATTAGTTTAAATATTCTTTCTGTGAGAAAGGAATGTATTATACAACAAATTTGATTTCAAACAAACCTTTCTCCTTTCTATCTGTTTCCTAAGAAAAATTGTGGGATATTTCCTGAAATGAAGTTCTGATTTCTTATTAAAGAAGGAAAATAAGATAGTTATTTATCTGACTCCACTATTTTATTTATGCTCAAACATTCTTTGTGCATGACCAACCATACTTTCTCAAAATCTCACCAAACTAAAACTATTTGTTGGATGATATTTCTTTTAAACAAATCCTTAACCCCATCCTTACTGATTGCTTTTTTCTTAGCCCTGAGGTATAGTAAATTGTATTCTTGTGAAAGAAAAAAAAATATTGTTGAAAGCAACACCTCTAAATATTTTTCCTCTTCTCCCTTTCTATACTCTACTTCCACCTCTTCCTTTTCATTTTCATTCCCCTTTCAGTTCAAAAAGCTTCTTTTGATTTAGATTTTTGCCTCACTAGTGTTATCCTCCTTGACCCTTTATTGTCCACTGATTTTGATATATTTCTTTGACAAGATGATGTAAATCCATTATGTGTTTCAGATAGGAATGAACTTTATCTGGGACCTGCTACCTACACCCCATTCTATTTATTTGTATATTATTCTTCTCCTTCACTATAGATATGAGAAATAATAAGTTCCATTGTCTTGTTAACTTAAAAAAAATACTTTAGTGAATTGCCATCATTTAAGATTATTGAAATACTTTGATTCAGGTCAGATTGACTTTTGCTCCAGGGAGTTCTCTGTTCCCATTCATTGTGGAACACCATGTAATTTTTGCGCAAAGTTTCCCATTAGAAGTGATTTAACATTGTTTAATTATCAGGAGAAAAGGGGAGATACACTGATTCTGATTGATATAGAGTTTATCTCACACTGATTGAAAAATGAGAGAAAGGGTGATGTTGAAACTTTTCAAATAATTGATAACCTGAATAACATTTAAAAAAGCTCATCCAGAAAAAGTGACATTCTTGAAGTGAAATATATGCATATATACATATATATGATGTATATAAATATGTATGTATACTTCAAATATTTTATTTATATGAATACATGTGTTTTATGCATATATGTCTGTATATCAACTTCTATCCATTTAGCTATCATATTTATTAAAATTCACCAAGAAGGAAGAAGTCTGTTATGGAATGTCTCATTATGTAAAACATAAAATGAATAAAAATTGAATAGAATTAGTTGCAATTTTTTCCTTTTGAAGAATTTATGGAAAAGATTCTATAATAAGTAAAAAGGGCATAAAATTTCGTATGTGTACTGTTTTTTATTTCTTTTAAGCAAAGAAAATATGATTATCAAACTGATTTTTTCAGTCTTTTCTGAGTCAACTTTCTTTTCCCACCTATCTATGAATGCTTTAAACAGAGCAATTTTCCAAGACTTCACTTAACTACCAAAGAAGCCAACCACCGAATGTCTTATGTAATGTGGAGCAGGATGGAATGCCCGAGGATCATTCTCATAAATAAAAGTTTTTTAACCTATTTTGTAGTTAGGTATTAACATCAGTAGTCATCCTTTATCATTTGACTGGATCAGGTCAGTGCCTAGTATTCTCACTATTTTTATTAGACAGTAAGAAGCCAAAAGATCTCCTTCAAAATTTTGTGTTTTTTTTTGTTCAGGTATATGTCACAGTTTGCTTCCCTTTTGAATCCTCACATAAAGTTTGTATATTTCTGCCAAGAACTTGTGATTCTGTTTATCACCTATTGAATGGTTATGCTTCTGTGAGTGAAAAAAGGGGAGTGGAGGGAAAGCTATCATTTGAAACTTGTTCTGATATCTGTTAGAAAATCTTCAGTGCTTCCTCCATTCAGATAACTCTTAATTCCAAAAATCAATTCCAGTCTCCACAGAAATCACTATTATTAAGTTGTGAAATTAAATTGATGAATTGTCCCACTTTTCTGCAGTGTGTAGTACTAGTGATTGCTCCTTCCCTTTGAATATTCTTTCTTCCTCAGGTCTTTCTAGTAGATCTCTGTCCCCACTTTTTTTCCCTATGTGTCAGACTTTTTCTTCTTTCACTCCTTTCAGGTCCTTTATTCATATTTTGTCCCTCTTGAAGCCCTTGCCCATGCATGGCTTTGAGTGCCTCATCTCTTGCCTCTTTATGTTTCTTCTTTCTGATCTCAATAGAATTCCCTATATTCCACTACCATCTCCATACAGATAATTCCCAAAGCTATAAATACCGATGCCCCTTTTAACTTGAACTCATGCTATATATCTTGAAGTGATTGTTAAAGATGCCTATTTTCATGTCCCATACACATCTCAAATGTATAATGTCCAAAATGGAGCATAACATCTTTCCCTCTAATGCTGATAATAGCCAAGGCTTCAAACGATGGTTCATTATCCACTTTTTGCTATCCTTCTCAACTTCCATATCTGTTTTATTTCCATAGCTTGTGATTCCACCTCCTCAATATCTATATCATCCATAAGATTCTTTCTCATTACACTAAGTCCACCATAATTTAGAACATTACGACCTCACTTCTGAATTACTTTAATTATCTCGAAAGTTTTATTTTTGCTTCTGGTCTTTCTGTTTTTCAATATTGCTTGGAAATAATCTCTCTTAAATAATTCTTAAATAAATAATTCTCTTAAACATAGAAAATTGAATCAAATTTATAGAAAAAAGGTCATTCCTCAATTCATAAATGGTCAAATGTTATGAATAAGAAGCTTTCAGATTTAATAATCAAAATTATCTATAGCCTTATGGAAATTATTTTAAATCATTATTTGTTAGAGAAATGAAAATTAAAACAATTCTGAGCCACCACCCCACAACTATAAAACTGGTTAACAAGACCAAAAAGGAAAATGACAAACACTGGAAGGGATATGGGAAAATTGAGATACTAATACACTGCCTGTGACTCAATCATTCTAGAGAGCAATTTGTAATTAAATCCAGTTGCTATCAATCCATGCAAACTAATAGCACTTGAACCAAGCACTATCTTTATCCCAAAAAGATAAGTAAGAAAATTCAAGGTTGTGGGGAGGGTACCTGCTGTAGACTGGATCTGGGACTTTGAGTCCATAATGGCAGTAGCAGTTGCCTTGGGGGAAGAATAAGTTTGTCCCCAGTTAGCTGGGAATCACCTTGGATGAAGAGAAGCCCAGGAGCAGCAGCAGCTTCAAGAGCCTGTCCAACTTCCCACATCACTATGTCAAAAAGGTAAACTTTTTCAGTCTGTCCTCGGTGCTCCTGATTCTGCTCCAACCACCAGACCTACTCTTCAGTGCAGCTCATCATCTCATCACCCTCTTTGGGATCTGGGAGATATACGTCAATGAGCCCCCATGATCAACCCCTTCATAGCCAGCTTCCACCAATCCGGTCAAAACCACCAGGAATCTGACCACCCAGCACTCTATAATTCCATTAGAACAAGTGGGATTTTGGTTGTTGTTGTTTCCCAGTTAATGTTGTCCCCACCAAGAGAACTATTCAAAAAGATATCTTGACAAATTGCATTAATGGATGTTGGAAACAAAGCCTAGTCAGTGGGCATTAGTGGACTGAAGAGCAATTCTAAATTATCAATATAAGTACGGCTAGTTTCCGTAGAATTCTCAATGACCGAGTTCCAGATTCTTCAAACTGGGGTTTTGATAGTTCCATTGCCTCATAGATCACAGAAGTTTTAGTCAGTGCATGTAAGTCACCTATTGAAAGTTCCTTTAGACTAGAATTTATTCACCCATCACCTCTGTTCCATACTTGTGAAGATGAACTTAAACTCAACAGCCTGATCACGCAATTGAGTGTGACAAATCCAAGTGTATTAAAAGTAGCACTGGTCTTGAGAGCAAAGGAATAATGGCCAAAGCTTTTAATGTCCTTGTTTACTCCACAATAAATAGAGCTCCTCGGGGAATTGGAAAAAAATACCTAGTTACTTTATCCCATTGAGTTCTTTCCTGTCAAACTGTCTGAACTCCTGGAAAATAGTTTTTTAGTTGCTATAGATATTTTAATGAAATTAATGCAGTCAAGAGAGATAACAAAATATTTTTCAGCCCTGTTCAACATGGACATAGCTTTACATTCAATGAACTTGCAAATAAACAGATGTTTATCTACCTCCTGAGTTTACTCAGCTTTTTATATCAATTTGTATCTCTACCTGTGAACAAATGAGGGACAAATACATGCAAAATTGTTTGCCATACTTTGTCTGTCATTCTTCAATCTTTAATTCTCAACAAAATAACATGGCTTTTTCCATAGAAGTACAAGCTTTCTGTTTTGTATTCAGTCAAAGAGGAAAAGCAGCAGGACTTTTCTGATTAGTGAAGACATTGGATACAGGGAAAAAATCCTTCTGAGACTGTCTTCAAAATAAGATCAATATGTTTTCTGATTTATTTTTTTTAAACTGGTAGAACTGTAAATAGATGAATGTCTTGCATTAATACATTATAAACATTTTTCCCATTTGAATCAAACATTTTTTTTATTTTTTTTGCTTTTTTTTGCTACAAATTTTTCTTTAAATGATTCTTCTGGATAAAATAGGCTGAAATCTCTGACTGCCTTGGTAACATGATCCATGGGAAAAACTAGTATCCTGAACTATGAACACAAGTAGACTAGCTGTCAAGCACTAACAAGCAAATTTACTGTTATGGACTATAAGAACTGATAACGAACTACTTGTGATAAATCATGAATCAAGTTTCTCAAAATTTAGGCAAATTTTTAAGGAATTATTTAAATGAAAAAAGTAAAAGGCTACAGAATTAATGAACTGAAAATCTTGGTTAAGTCAAAACCTATAAAAGTAGCAGATTCGATTTGTGATTTCATTATTCTCAAAAATAACAAATTGAAGGAAAATTATGTCTCCTTAAATGTTTTCATTTAACCCAGTATGAACTTGCTAAAGAAAATCTGTGATCTTTTCTTTTTAAATTGCTTGTACTTTTAACCTACTCTTGTGACTATCTGTTCTGTCTTTCCATTTTCTAGACTGTTTTAGCTTCTATTTCTTTATTATTTATTTTTTATCTCTAAAAACTCACTTCTGTTATTAGAATTGAAAGAGGTGACATCAAAAGGCTTATTAGAGCTTGCATTGTCATCTTTTTACTAAATATTTTGGAGAAAAGGAAGTTCTTTGAAAAGAATGAAAATATAATACAACTTCAACCCCTAATCTATTTTACCTTTTGGGCAACAGTTCCTTACTGCAAAAATTAATATATATATATATATATATATATATATATATATATATATATATATATATATATATAATGTGATTTGTATATCCATTTTCAACAAAGCAAGCAGTACTTTTATTAGAAAAACTACCGTTTTCAGAAGGAAATCAAAATCAAACTAATGTTGCTCAGTTCCAATAATTTAATTGGGGGAGAATATATTATATATGAATTTGTGGAATAATCTCTTCTAATGAAAACATAATTAATACAAAAACAAAGCAGAGCTAATGATGAAAAATGTTATTCATCTCCAAAGAAATTCAAATAGTATTAGAATGCAGATAAAAGAATATATTTTAAAAATTTTTTACTTATAAATTTTTTCTTGGGGCATTTTTCTGTGTTTTCTATCATCTGGCTTACATCAAAATATATTTTGCATGCCTTTACTTATCTTGTGTAATATCATCATATCATATCATATTATATGTGACTGCAGTAATAATTGGGATAGTAAGGTGATACAGTGAAGAGATAACAAGACTAGTGATATATTCACTGTGCCACCTAATTGGCCCAATTAATTCCTTTAAATGCAAAGATGACCAACTAGAGAAAGAATATAACTCATCAAAAAAGTAACATAAACTTGAACAGGAAAATAACATATTTAAAAGTAAAACAATCCATATGGAAAATAAAATACAAACACTAACTTAAGAAAAGAAATATAAATAAAAATTAGAGTTGAACAAACGGAAACTAACTTTTTTAAACATCAAGATTACGTGAAGTAAAATCATGAGACTGGAAAAAATAGAAGAAAATGTAAAGTACCATTTAAGAAAAACAAATGATATGAAAAACAATAGTTTCCAGAGCGATAATTTGCAAATTATTCATCTACTAGAGAGCTCAAATCAAAAAACATATCCTAGAAAATATTTCTCATAAAATCATCAGGAAAAACTGTCCTAAAATTTTAGATCAGGAAAATAAAATAGTCCTTGAATAAATTCACAGAAATTCTCCTAAAAAAAATCCCAGAATAAAAACTCCCAGGAATATTGTAGCTAAATTCCAGAATTCTCAATTAAAGAGAAGGTGCTACAAACATTAAAAAATAAGTGATTTAAATATTAAGGAAGTACAATCAGAATTACACAGGATTTATCAGCATTAAAAAAATAGGATCAAATAGCCTGAAATATGATAAAAGATCCTTGGACTATAACCGAGAATTAACTACCCTGCAAAATTCACCATAGTCTGTCAGGGTAAAAGATGGGTTTTCAATGAAATAGAATCCTTGAAAGAGGGAGACAGCATGTGTAAATCCTGAGAATTACATTTCTTTAAGCATAGTTAAAAGAAACATACTTAGAGAGAGTATGGCTATATGAAAGTGTTGAGCCTTTAATCAATACCTCAGCTAATGAGGGTTGAATAAAGTCAAAGGAATTGTACTTAGAGAATATGGGTATAAGTGAGATATGAAATGATGTTAATTATGAAGATGGTATGTCCTGTTGAGACAGAGGGAGGGAGAACACTTAGTGGGTCTATACCTAATTAAATCATGACATGATCTTACTTTACTAGTTACTTTAGTTAAGAATTATTATAGTAGAATAAGGACAGAGGGTGAGAGTGTACTTAAAAGGGTTGGACATAAACAGATCAAGAAGTGATCTTTCCTCATCCTATGCTTTAGTTAATAAGATTTAGTGTAGGAGTACTGTAGGGACAGAGAGAGAGTGCTCCCAATATTTTAGTTAAGGAGGGTTATGGCATTAAGACTGGAATCACATAGAGACAGAGCAAGAGAGCGCACCTGATATTTTGACTAAGGAGGGTTGTTGTGCTATGTTTGGTGTACTATAGTGACAGAGGGAGAGGATGCACTTAGAGGGACTGAACAAGAATAGATCATATAGCGATTTTGACTTGTTTGATGTCTTGGTTACAATTAGAAGAAATGTGCTTGGGCTACAAATGATTCATGAAATTATTTGACTTTGATTCTATAACTAGTGAAGATCATGTATCCATGAAGGGTACTTGAAAAGAGAGTGTGATAAAAATTGCGTATAATTTTATGTGATTTATGATTCTTGATATTTAGATAATCAGATTTATGATTCTATGATTTATGATTTCTAATGGGACACAAGTATACTTAGTAATTATGAGGGGATGTTGTTTATCAATAAACCAGTCAGTCAACTAATATACCCCTGAGAAAGGTACTTCTATTTGGACAGATAAAAGGAGTATATTTTGAAAGAGAGATTGTTAGTTTAATAAAAGTTTAAAACAATAATTACCATATTTCCCTATGTATAAGATAGACACCTTTTCAAAAGAAAATAGGGTCTAAAAACTAGGAACATTTTATACAGTGGGTGTCAATTATTTTTACTTGCATTTCCAACTTTTTCATTTTTGTTTTTGTGCTCATTGTTGTAGATTTTTTTTACTTGTATTTCCCACATTTTGTGCTTGTTTAATTGTACTCATTGTTTCACATTTGTTACCAGCATATTAAGTTACATATTGTCATGTTCTATCAGAAATTCTCAGAAAATATTTTTGTACAGTGCTGAATTCGAGTTAAAAGTGATTCAGTTTGCAAACCTGAAAGGAAATCATGCTGTTAAACATAAACTTGGTTCTTCTTCAATTGAGAAAACAATCTGAGCTTGGCTAAAGGATAAAGAAACCCTAATGAAAATATCATGAGAGAAGAAGCCAATGAGAAGGAAATCAGCAAAATGACTTGATTTAGAGAGGGATTCAGAGATATAGATTGAAGAGCAAAGGGCAAGTGGAATTCCTGTGTTCACAAAGATGGTTCAGCATGAGGCCAAAAGAATTGTTGATGAAAAAGTAGCTACTGATTTCAAAGGCAGACACAATTTGTGCTTCAAGTTCATGAAAAAGAAAGGACTAAGCATTGATTAATACAGCAGATTTGGTGAGGGAGTGCTTATGGTAAACCACAGACCAGAGCACAGGCAGGAGAGCTGTCAGAGACTCTACTAAGACAGTAATTTATCATCAGAAACAGATGAACTAATGGATGAGAGCTTTGATGTTGATGATGAGTTGTATGAATTTTATGATGGATAAAACTTGAGTTTAATAACTTTATGCAATACATTTTTTAAAATTTTGGGATATTAATTAATGCACATCTTATACATGGGAGCATCTTGAAAAGAGAGATTATGCTAGGAGAAGGATAGCCATTAGAGGATAAATAACACCACATGAAGAAGCACAAAGGATTATTATAGTATTAATGGAAACAGCTGCACAAAATCTCTGACACTTAGAACAGTGATTTCTCCACCCAGGAATCAGAGCACTAACTTAACAAATAGTTGAAATTAAAGTAATAGAGTGGGACATTTTGCAAATAAAAAAAATATTCTGACCATAGAAAGTTAGTTTGGTGATAATAAAGATTAAAACAAAAGAAACCAGAAGAAGATAACAAAGTTAAAGCACCTACATTTAAAGCCTTAAAGAAAAATATGAAATGGTCTCAAGTCAAAGATAAGCTCAAAAATGGTTTGGAAAATCAACTAAAGGCTAAGGAAAAATTAAAGCTAATGAGAAATGAGAATGATAGAAAAATCACAGAAGAATGAATCAATAGTTTGGTTAAGAAAATAAAAAATATAAGGAAAACAGCATCTTAAAAATGCTATATTGCAATATATATCAAATGTTAAAAGAAGTTCAAAAAACCAATTAAGAGAAAAATGATGGTTTGAGGCACTTTCCATCTCAAATAGAAAAGGAGATACAAATTTCACTGTAAAAATAATTCATTAATAATGAGAAAGGAGAAATGGAAGACTTTAGCCAGTATCTTAAGGAATTAGAGTTGAATATAGTTGAAGGAATTGTGCTTAGAGCATATATGGGCATAAACAAGTAATTTATTTATGCTGACTACTAGGGTTGTATTTTTTATCAGAACAGAGGGCGGGAGAGTACTTTGAGGTTCTGAACATAATTAAACCATGGAGTGATATCATTTTACTTAGCATTTTAGTCAAGAAGGGTTGCATTAATCCAAACTTGAATTAGCAAGTGTTGTAGTGCTATATTTGACACAGAGAGAGAGGGTATATCCAACACTTTGTCTTGTAAGAGTTGTAGTGCTATTCTTTTAGCACTATTGGGACAGAGGGAGAGGTTGCATTTAGAGGCCCTGGAAATAAATAGATTATGAAGTGATTTTTCATTTACTTGATGTTTGCCCTGCAATTGGAAGGAGTGTACTTACAAGGGAGTGGAATTGATTTATGAATTGTTTTTGCTTTGCATGATGCTTTGGTTCTTGAGAATTGTGTGCTCATGAAGTTTACTTGAACAGAGGATGTGATATAAATGGATTATTATTGAATGTGATTTATGATAATTGAGAAGCAAATTTCTAATGGGATATAAGAGAGGAATGTATTAAAATGGTGACTAGGAGGTAATGGTTTTTGTCACTCACTCACTCACTCACTCACTCACTCACTCAATCCTTGAGAAAGTTACTTCAATCAGGAGAAATAAAAGAGGTATATTTTGACAGTGGGCTTATAGGTATAAGAAAGGGTTAAATAATATGGATATCAAAAATTATTACAATGGGAGAGGGCTAGGTAATAAAGGATAAATAAGACTGCATGAAGAAGAACAAAAAACACATTAGAGTAGAGGGAAAGAAGGAAGAGTGTAAACACTGAATGCATCCTACATATTTGGCCCAAAGAGGGAATAATAATAATAATAATAATAATAATAATAATAATAATAATAATAATAATTTTTTAAAACAGAAGGGGGTAAAAAGTACTGAATCAAGGGAAGGTGAAAGTAGAAGTAAAAGTAAAGTAAAAGTAAAAATTAAAAAAAGAAAATTTAAAGTGGAAAGGGAGCAAAATATTGATGAGGATTAATAGGGGGAAAAGAAAGAAAAAGCATAAATGGAGGAAAATACAGAGATAGTAATCTTAACTAATGTGAATGGGGTGAACTTTCCCATAAAATGGAAACAGAGAGTAGAATGGAATAAAAACCAGAATCCTAGAATATGTTATTTGCAAGAAATACATTTGAAGTAGAGAGACACACACACAGGATAATGGTTAAAGGTTGAAGTAAAATATATTTTACATAACCAGAAGTAAAAAGAAAATAACAGCGACAGCAATCCTGATCTCAGACAAAGCAAAAGAAAAAAAAATAGAGATTATTAAAAGGGATAAGGAAGGAAAATACCTCTTTTCAAAGTTAATTATAGACAATGAAGTGATATCACTATTAAACATACTCCAAGTAGTTTAAAAACCTAAATTTTTAAAGATGAAGTTAAAGAAATTATAGGAAAGGAAAACTATAATAGGAAACAAATTATAGGAAAGGAAAACTATAATAAAAACCTTAATCTCTGTCTTTCAGAATTAAATAACTCTAACTACAAATAATCAAGAAAGAAGTAAAGAATTTGATCAGAATCCCAGAAAACTTAGATTTGATAGACTTCTGTAGAAAACTGAATGATTATTGTTCTTTACAATAATTTTTTTGTCTACTTTACATGGCACCTATACCCAAACAGATCTTGTATTAGGTCATAAAAACCTTCAACCAAATGCAAAAAAGTAGATATATTAAATACATGCTTTTTCAGATCATGATGCAATAAAAACTACATGCAATGAAGGAGCAGAAAAGAGAAACCAAAAATTGATTGGAAACTAAATAATCTATTTTATTCTTTTTTTCTTTTTTGCAAGGTATTGGGGTTAAGTGACTTATCCAAAGTCATACAGTTAGGTGTCTGAGGCCAAATTTCAACTCAGGTCCTCCTGACTTCAAGGCCAGTGCTTTATCCACTGTGCAACCTGGCTACTCCTAAATAACCTAATTTTAAAAGAATGAATATATCAAACAACAAATCGTAGATATAATCAGCAATTTCATCTAAGACAATGACAAGATAACACTAAAATCCATGAGATGCAGCCAAAGCAACCTTTTTCTGAGAAATTTTATCTCTAAATACTTATATGAATAAAATTGAAAAATAGATCAACGAATTAGATATGCAACCAAAAACCTAGAAAATTAACAAATTATAAATCCTAATTAAATAATAAATAAATAAAATAAATAAAATATTCTGAAAATCAACACATACTCACATGGATATAAAAATCTAATTACTGAACGGAAAAATAAGAAAAGAAAGAAATAAGAGTAAGAGGAGGGTCATAAAATTGAAGACAGATTTGTGGAGAGGTTATTCAGAAAGCAAAACATTTGGGAAGGAACAGGGTGAAAAAAGGTATAACAGAATAAAGATATAATTCAAAAGTAAATTGTAAAAATTGATGAAACAAATTTCTCAGATAAAGGCCTCTTTTTCAAATATATGTATATATATGAGTCAAATTTATAAAAATAAGAGTCATCTCAATTAATAAATGATAAAAATAAGCAATCAAAGCTATACATAGCTACATGAAGATATGGTACAATTCCCTATTGATTGGAAAAAACACAAATTCAACCAATTATGAGTTACTGTTTCATAACTCTTATATTAGATAAAAGGACAAAAGAAATTGAAAAATATTGGATGGGATGTGCAGAAAATGAAATATTAATGCATTGTTGATTTTGATTTGAACTGATTCAACCTTTCTGAACAGCAATTTGGAACTATGCCCCAAGTGTTATAAAACCATGGATATATTTTGACCTAGCAATACTATCACTAGGTCATTACCCTAAAAGAGATAAACCAAAAAAAAAAGGAAAAAGAAAAAAGATATATATGTAGAAAAAACAATTAAAGCAACTCTTACCTGGTGACAAAGATTTGGAAAATGGGAAAACAGTTGGACAAATATTCATATGTTCTTATGGTAGAATACTATAATGCTATTAGAAATGACAAGCAAGGTACTCTCAGCAAAAAAACCTGGAAAGGACTTCTGGGCAAGATGGCGGAGAGAAGACAGGCAGATTTCTAAAGTCTCCTGCTCTTATCCCCATCTATGATATGAAAAAAAAACCTCTTAACAGAAATCCAAAACACAAAACCCATAAAGAAAAGCCAGGAGAAAGAACATATACCTCAGGGTTTGTTTTCCAACCTCCTGGGTTAAGGGAGAAGGCCTAAAACAATGTCACAGACACTCCAGAGAAAGCACCAAGAACCTCCTCCTGGCCAGTCAGAGAGATTACACTCAGTGAGCAAATCATCTAGCACTGCCTATTGGCCAGCTGAAGAAATTGCACTCAGTGAGTAAATCCTCTAGTGATCCCAACACCAAAACTCTGTGAACCACCCCCCCCAACTAAATGTCTTAGCAAAATGAAGAAAAGTCGGCAAAAAGGTAGATCCATAGAAAAATTCTTGGAAGGAAAAGATCCTAACTCAGAGAAACCTAGAATCTCTGAGGAGAATATGATTTAGTCAACAACACAGAAAGATCTCCTTGAAGAAATAAGGAAGGAATTTAAAAATCAATTGGAAAATTGTAACAAAAATTGTAACAAAAAACAAATCACTGGAAAATACAACTGGACAAATACAAAATGTGAATAATTCTCTCAAATCTTCAATTGGAGAAATCCAAAATGGGAATATTTCTCTCAGATCTTCAATTGGGCAAATACAAAAAAGAAAATAATTCTCTCAAAGCCTCAAATACTTAAATATAAAGTTAGTTCAAAAAATGAATTGACCAATTGGAAAAGGAGTTGCAAAAGGTAAATGAAGAAAACTGCTCTCTAAAATAAAAAATGGAATCTAAAGAAACTAATGATTTCATGAGGCAGCAAGAGCCTGTTAAACAAAATTAAAAACAAGAAAAAGTAGAAGAAAATGTAAAATACCTCATCAGCAAAACAACTGAACTTGAGAATAGAATGAGGAGGGGAAACCTGAGAGTTATTGGACTTCCTGAAAACACTGAAGAGAAAAAAAAGCCTTGGATTAATATTACAGGATTTAGTGATGGAAAACTGTTGTGATATCATGGAATCAGAGGGCAAAGTAGTTACTGGAAGAATACATTGATCGACTCTGGAAAGAGATTCTAAAATCAAAACGCCAAGAAATGATCTTGTCTAATTCCACAATTATCAGATGAAAGAGAAAATCCTGCAAGCAGCCAAAAAGAAAAACTTTAAATACCAAGGAGTCACAGTAAGGATTACACAGGACCTGCTGCATTAACATTAAGAGATAGAAGGACTTGGAACAAGATACTCTGAAGAGCAAGGGGGCTTGGATTGCAACAAAGAATCAATTATCCTGTGATGTTGACCCTTCTTTTTCAGGGGAAAAGATGGATATTTGATGAAAAGGTCAGAATTACAAAAATTACTTATGAAAAGACCAGACCTAAATAGAAAAATTGTACATCAAAGAGGAGGTTAAAGAAACACATGAAAAGGTTAAAAAAGGGGGTGGGTAAAGGAAAAAAAAACTGCTATCCAATAAGTTGAAACTGGTTATATCACAGCATGGCAAAAATATTCTCATGACTCTTGAGAATTGTAACTCTAACAGAGAGAATATACCTAGGAAGAAGTGATGGACACTCATGACAGCCATGAGACAGCTATCCAATGGGATGAAACTGGCTATAACCCCACTTGGAAAAAAGACTTTAATAACTCTCAAGAATTGTAACACTATTATATAGAATGTACTCAGCTAGAAGTGATGGATTCTTAGAATTTTCTATGACTCAGATAGAATGAATTAAAAACACCTCCTCCTTAAAAAGGGGGAAAGGAAGGAGATGGGAGGAGGGAGGGGATTGAATGGGGTAAATTTCATTACATTAAGAAGTACAAAAGACCTATGGTAATAGAGGGGAAGAAGGGAGGAGATAAGAAGCACCTTAAAACTTCTCATCAGACACACATACTCAGTTAATTTTAAAAAAACCCTAAACTTTCAAGTATTAAAAGTCAAAAAGGGGAGAGGGACAGAGAAAGAGAGGGGAAAGAAAAAAGGGGGAATTAACAGAAGGAAGGGAAAGGAAAAGGGAAAAAGAAAAGGGGGAAAGGGGGAGGGGTGGATATAGGAGGGCAAACACACTGAAGGGGGTGGTATTTAGAAACAAAATACTGGGGAATATGGATAAAGGGGGGAAAGGGAAAAATACAAACAGAATGAAGGTAGAATGGAGGGCAATAAAGACTTAATAATGATAACTTTGAATGTGAGTGGTATGAAGACTCCCTTAAAATGTAATCAAATAGAAGAGTGGATTAAAACCAGAATCCTCCAATATGCTGCTTACAAGAAACTCATTTGAAGTAGAGAGATACATATAGAGTAAAGGTAAAAGGTTGGAGCAAAACATAATTTGCTTCAGCTGAAGTGAAGAAAACAGGGGTAGCAAGCCTTTTCTCAGACAAAGCAGCCTCAAAAATAGATAGCATTAAAAGAGATAAGGAAAGAAACTGTATCCCCCTAAAAGGTAACATAGATATTAAAGTGATTTCAATACTGAATATGTATGAACCCAATTGGATATTATCTGCATTCTTAGAGGAGAAGATAAAAGATTTACAGGAAGACATAGACAGAAAACTATCTTAGTTAGAGACCTCAATCTCCCACTCTGAGATCCAGATAAATCAAATTATAAAATAAATAAGAAAAAAGTTAAGGAGGTAAATAGATTCTCAGAAAAACTAGATATGATAGACTTATGGAGGAAATTGACTGGTGATTGAAAGAAATGTAGCTTTTTCTGTGTAGTACATGGCACTTAAACAAAAATTGAACATGTGCTAGGACATAAAAACCTAATGATCAACTGCAGAAAGGCAGAAATAGTGTAGTGAATACATCTTTCTCAGATCACAATGCAATAAAAGTCATATGCAATATTGGGACAGAGAGATATAGATCCAGATATAATTGGAAACAGCATAACCTCATTTTAAAGAATGTGTAGATCAAACTACAAATTATAGAAAGAATTAATTATTTTATCCTAGATAATGACAATAATGAAACAACATAACAAAACTTATGGGATTCACTGACAGAAGCTGTCAGGGGATATATCTTTAAATGCTTACATGAATAAATTAGAGAAAGAAGAAATCAATGAAGTAAATATGCAACGAAAATAGAGAAAGAACAAATTAAATATCCCCAATTAAATACCAAATTAGAAATTCTAAAAATTAAAGGATAGATTAATAAAATTGAAAGCAAAAAATAAATTGAATTAATAAGTAAAACCCAAAGTTGGTTTTATGAAATAATCAACAAAATAGATAAAACTCTGATCAATTTGATTAAAAAAAGAAGAAAACCAAATTCCTAGTATCATAAATGAAAAAGGTGAACTCGCAATCAATGAGGAGGAAATTAAAGTCATAATTCTGAATTATTTTGCCTAACTCTATGTCAATAAACTTGACAATCTAAATGAAATGGATGAATATTTACAAAAATATAAATTGCCCAGGTTAATTGAAGAGGAGATTAAATACCTAAACAACCCTTTCTCAGACAAAAGAAATTCTACAAGCCATCATTGAACTCCCTAAGAAAAAATCTCCAGGGTCTGATGGATTCACAAGTGAATTCTACCAAAAAATTAAACAACAATTGGTTCCAATTCTATATAATCTCTTTTGAAAAATAGGGAAAGATGGAACTCTGCCTAACTCTTTCTATGAAACCAATATGGTGCTGTTACCTAATCCAGGAAGAGTTAAAACAGAGAAAGAAAATTATAGAACTATCTCTATGATGAATATAAATGCAAAAATCTTAAATAAAATCTTAGCAAAACCATTACAACAAGTTATCATTAGTATAATACATTTTGACCAAGTAGGGTTCATTGCAGGAATGCAGGGTTGGTTCAGTATTAGGAAAATTTTTAGTATAATCAATGGTATCAACAACAAACCTATCAGAAATTATATGATTATATCAATAGATGCTGAAAATGCTTTTGATAAAATACAACACCCATTCCTACTAAAAGCACTAGAGAGTGTAGGACGAAATGGACTTCTCCTTAGAATAATAAGCAGTAACTGTCTGTAACCATCACCAAGGAATGGGGAGAGGCTAGAAGCATTCCCAATAAGATCAGGGGTAAACAAGGGTGCCCATTATCACCACTACTATTCAATATCCTATTAGAAATGTTAGTTTCAACAATTAGAGAAGAAAAACAAATTGAAGGAATTAGAACTGGGAAGGAAGAAACAAACCTTTCACTCTTTGCAGATGACATGATGGTACACCTAGAGAATCCCAAGAAATCATCCAAAAAACTACTGGAAACAATTAGCAATTGTGACAAAGTAGCAGGATATGAAATGAACCCTCATAAATCCTCAAATTTTCAAAAAGGCAAAAATAAAAAAGGAATACATATAGTGGGCATGTTCAAAATTATCTTTTTCACGAACTTGACTGCATCATCTCTTTCAGAAATAGGTAACATACTTTATAATGGTTCCCCTGGAGAAATAATTAGTCATAGTATTGCTAGGAGTTCTGGTCTTAAAATTACTTTATAAAGAAATCTGTCCTTCCCACAAAAAAAAAAACAATCTTTTTTCCAGTATCAAGTGACCAAAGTCAATGACAATATTTACAATAACAGCAGCATCAAATGAAACAACAGCAATATAAATAATAGCAACAACAATACTAAGAAGAACAGGAGGAAAAAAAGAAATGCCAAATATATTCTTCCCAAGCAAAGATGGGTATACAATAAAGTATGTTGTGAGCAAAAAAACACTCAAAATTCATGAGGATAGAGGGGAAGGAATTTTGTTGAGAAATGAAAAATTATGTTGACTCCTCTTGTTTCACATAAAATTGGTTGAAGAAATAAATATGGATATTTCATGCTTTTGAAATTGAGGGGTAAATCAAGCAGAAATAGACCAATTGATTCACCACTCCTCATTTTGCTGTTTTTCTAAGTATTTTTATGACTTTCAAAAGTTAATTATTCATTTCTGTGCAGATGACTCATGTCGAAGTTTTTGGTCAAGTTAGAAAGAAGGAGAAAATATGATATGTTGTGAGCTTTCATCCATGAAATGTTGAAAAATAAATATTTCAAATCTTATATGTTGGTATAGTTAGGTGATACCCTGGAGTCAGGAGGACCTGAGTCTAAATCCAGCCTCAGACACTTACTTAATAATTGCCTAGCTGTGTGGCCTTGGGCAAGCAACTTAACCCCATTTTCTTGCAAAAAACTAAAAACTTATATTTTCAAAATATAGTATTGGTTTCAGTGTAAATGTTTATATACTTTGACAAAAAAAACCCATTAACACTTTTGTCCACTTTATGATAAAAAGACAGAATTATCAGAATGACTGTTTATATTACAAAGTTCTTTAAAAATATCAGTTACCGAAAAGTGAAAAATGCTTCCTAGTTCTCAAAATTCTGAGCAAAGTAAAATAGTCATTCCAATGTCAGTGTTTGACAAAAGCAGCTACATATGTTTTTATAGTTATGCTGTGTAGTAGGAAATTATTAACAGCAATAAGGATGAATCCTTGAGAAATAACAAAATCCTCTGTTCTGAGTCAATTAATTCTGATTCATAAAGTTGTGGGCCATGTTATTGAAACACAATGCAAAATAGGCAAGCCCATGATGAATACTAATATTGCTTTAAGGATACCTGCATCCCTGAGTCCTTCAATATGTCAAACCCTTAGCACTCATAGTTTTTCATTCTCTAAAATCGATTGAGGAGACTTCTGGCCAAGATGGCATAGAGAAGACAAATACTTTGATAGTGCTCTCTCTTTCCTCTGAGAAATGACATGAGATAAACCTCTTAATAGAAATTCAATCAGGGACGGCTAGGTGGCATAGTGGATAAAGCACCCGCCTTGGAGTCAGGAGTAGCTGGGTTCAAATACGGTCTCAGACATTTAATAATTACCTAGCTGTGTGGCCTTGGGCAAGCCACTTAACCCCATTTTCCTTGCAAAAACCTACAAAAAAAGAAAAAAAAAAGAAATTCAATAAACAAAACCCAGAAAGGGAAGCTAGGAGAAGAATAGCTACCAAGAAGGTCTGTCTCAGGGGACCATGGGTGAACTGGTAGATGAGAGCAGAGGGTTAGTGAGGGGATACCAGCTGGGGGAAGATAGAGGGTCAGTCTCAGGCATGGAGATTTCAGTGAGTGGCAGGTGTGAGATCTAGCTTTAGCTGTGGAATCATTGGCCGGGGGAGAGGAGCTATGTGAGGATGAGTTCCAACACAAAGTTCCAGAGAACACCTGTAGAACAACCAAATAGGCCAGTGACATGAGCTCCATACTTTCAGCAGAGCACTTTGCCCAGAACAAACAATAAACAACCCCCCCCCATACACACACTCATACACAACTTTCAACAGAAAGAGATTAACACCCTCCTCCAGGGCCCAGCCCAGTTTTAAAGGTCAACTCAGACCCTGATTCTGAGGACCTCACTCTAAAGAAAGCAACCATCACCTCTGCCACTGGCTAACCCTTGGAATTACTAAGTCCAGTGAATAAAGCCTCTAGGATTCTCAAAAGCAAACCTCTGAGACTCAGCTCCACCATCTCCAACACAAGATAAAAAATGGTCAGAGAAATGAGAGCCCATAGAGAAATAAATAGAAGGGAGAGATTCTAACCCAGAGAAATCTAGCACTACTGAGGAGAATATGAATTGGTCTCCATCCCAGACAGACTTCCTTGAAGAAATCAGGAAGGAGCTTAAAAATCAATTGGGATAATTGGGAAAAGAAACTCAAGAGAAAACTGACATCAAACAGGAGGTTCAAGAGACAAATAAAAAGGTAAAATAAAGGTGTAAAGAGAAAAACTGTTATGCAATAAGGTGAAACTGACTATATCCCAGTATAGGAAAAAAAGATTCTCATAACTCTTGAGAATTGTAATACTAACAGAGAGAATATAACTAGCCAGAAGTGATGGACACTCATGACATATCCATGAGACTGCTATCCAATGGGATGAAACTGACTATAACCCTACCTGGGAGAAAGACTCTAATAACGATCAAGAATTGTAACTGTATTAGATAGAATATACTTAGAAGTGATGGATACTCAGAATTTTGTATGACTCAGATAGAATGTTTAAAAACACCTCTGGCTTTAAAAGGGGGACAGGAAGGAGGTGGGGGAAGGAGGGGATTGAATGGGGTAAATCTCATTACATTAAGAGGTACAAGAGACCTATGGTAAAGGAGGGGAAGAAAGGAAGAGATAAGAAAAACCTGAATCTTCCTCTTATTAGAATTGGGAGACTTCAACCTCCTGCTGTCAGATCTAGATAAATTGAATGACAATAATTACATAACATACCAAAAGCTATGGGATTCACTTAAAGTGGCTTTCAGGGGATATATTATATCTTTAAATGCTTATAAGAAGAAATTAGAGAAAGAGGAAATCAATGAACCAAATATGCAACTAAAAAATTAGAGAAAGAACAAATTAAAAATCACCAATCAAATACCAAATTAGAAATTCTAAAAATTAAAGGAGAAATTAATAAAAGCAAAAGCAAAAAAACTATAGAATAAATAAATGCAACCAAGATTTGGTTTTATGAGAAAACCAAGAAAATTGACAAACTTCTTTTCAATTTGATTAATAACAAGAAAGAATAAAGCCAAATTGCCAGCATCATAAATGAAAAAGGTGAACTCACCACCAATGAGGAGGAAATTACAGTAATAATTCAGGTTATTTTTGCTCGACTCTATGCCAATAAATTTGACAATCTAAATGAAATGATGGAATAATTACAAAAACATAAGTTGCCCAGGTTAAATGAAGAGGAGATCAAATACCTAATAACACTATCTCTGAAAAAGAAATTCAACAACTCGAACTCCCTAAGAAAATATCTCCAGGGCCTGATGGATTCACAACTGAATTCTACCAAACATTTAAGGAAGAATTGGTTCTAATTCTATATAACCTCTTTGAAAAAATAAAGTAAGATGGAACTGTACCTTATTATTTCTATGAAACCAATTTGGTGCTAATACCTAAACCAGGAAGAGTTAAATCAGGGAAAGGAATATATAGGCACAAAAAGATTAAATAAAATCTTAGCAAAATGATTACAACAAGTTATCACAATGATAATACATTTTGACCAAGTAGGATTCATCTTATGAATGCAGGGTTGGTTCAATATTAGAAAAACTGTTAGTATATTCAATTGTACCAACAATAAATCAATCAGAATTCATATGATCATATCAATAGATGTTTAAAAAGCTTTTGAAAAAATATAGCACCCATTCCTTCAAAAAAATAGAGAATGTAGGAATAAATGGACTGATTCTTAGAATAACATGCAGTATCAACAAGCATTATATTCAATGGGAGGCATTTCCAATAAGACCAGGCATAAAACAAGTATGCCCATTATCACCACTACTATTCATTATCATATTAGGAATGTTAGCTTCAGCAATTAGATAAGAAAAAGTCATTGAAGGAATTAGAATTGGGAAGGAAGAGATAAAACTCTTGCTCTGCAGATGACATGATGGTATACCTAGAGAATCACAAGAAATCTTCCAAAAAAACCAGTGGAAACAATTAGAAATTTTAGCAAACTTTAAGGATATAAAATAAACCCTCGTGAATCCTCAACTTTTCTATAAATGATAGCAAGATACAGCAGAAAGATGTAGAAAGAGAAATCCCATTCAAAGGAACCTCAGATAATAAAAATACCTGGGAGTCTATTTGCCAAGGCAGACTCAGAAGCTTTTTGAACAATTAGAAAATACTTCTCACACTAATTAAATCAGATTTAAATAACTGGGCAAACATCAACTGCTCATGGATAGGTAGAGCTAATATAATAAAAATGACAGATCTAACAAAGCTAACTACTTGTTTAGTGACCTCCCAGTCAAAATTCCAAAGAATTACTTTAATGAGTTAGAAAAAGATGTAAGTAAATACATAAGGAGAAATAAAAAGTCAAGAATTTCCAGGGATTTAATAAAAAAGTGCAAAAGATGGGGGCCTAGCTCTACCTGATCTAAAAATTTACTATATGAGTCATCAGAACTGTCATGTATTGGTTAAGAAATAGAGTGGTGGACAAGTGGAAAAGACTAGGCGCAATAGCAGGAAATAATTATAGTAATTTGCTGTTTGATAAAATCAAAGAGTCCAGCTAGAGGGATAAAAACTCTCTCTGTGATAAAAAAAAAAAAAACTACAAGGAAAATTGAAATTTAGTATGGAAGAAAGTTAGATGAGACCAACACCTCACACCATATACCAAGATAAGATCCAAATGGATACAGGATTTAGAGATAAAAAAAAAAAAACAGTACTATAAGCAAACTAGAAGATCAAGGACTAGTTCACCTGTCAGAACTGTGGAAAAGGAAACAGTTTATGACTAAGGAAGAGATGGAGAACATCACTAAAAACAAACCTGATGATTTTGATTACATTAAGTTAAAAAGCTTTTGCACAGACAAAACCCTTGTAACCAAGATCAAAAGAAATTTAGTAAACCAGGAAACAATCTTTACAACTAATATTTCTGACAAATGACCCATTTCTAAAATATAGAGATAATTGAGTCATACTTTTAAAAAAATCATTCCCCATTTGACAAATGGACAAAGCATGTGCAAAGGAAATTTACAGATGAGGAGATCAAAGAAATCGAAAGTCTTATGAAAAATTGTTCTAAATAATTACTTATTAGAGAAATGCAAATTAATGTTTCCCTTAGGTACCACCTTGTTGTGGCTTGCTTCCTTGGGGCCCACAGCAGTGGCCCCACTCCAGGAGGGGAGGTGAGAATAAGGAGTCAAGCCACTACTGCCTTATGCCTCCAGCTCAATTTTATTACTGCTTAGCTATTCCATATATACTGTTAGGTCTTCTGGGGTAGAACAAAGAATAATGAGGGAATGGGGGTGCAAGCATTGTGTATATGCACTATCTTGCATTACAGGATGGGGGGTTAGGTTAGGGAGGAGATGATAAGTCACAGCTGTGTCTAGTGCCCTTGATCAGTGGGGCGGAATGTCCATCTCTCAAGGACTCTGGCTCCCAAGACTCTGGCTCACCTTATCTCTCAGGGCAGCATGCCAGCTCCCGAGACTGTCCAGGTGGCAGTTTACTTGGAGATGATTTGTGTCATGGCTGTTAGAATAGCCTATGTACCCACACCAGCTCACTCCTGTAAGTCTGGCCAATATGACCATAAAGGATAATTATCATTGTTTCAAGGGTCATGGGAAATCTGGTACACTATTACATTGCTGGTGGAGCTTTGAACTCATCCAGCCTTTCTGGAGAGAAATTTGGAACTACACCCAAATGGCAACAAAAATGTGCCTACCCTTTGACCCAGCAATACCACTACCAGGTCTATACCCTGATGAGATGATGAAAGAGGGTAAAAACATCACTTGTACAAAAATGTTCATAGCATACCTGGTGGGGGCAAAGAAATGGAAATCAATTAAATGTCCTTAATTGGGGAAAGGTTTAGCAAATTGTGGTATATGTGTGTAATGAAACACTATTGTTTTCTTAGAAACCAGGAGGGATGGGAATTCAGGAAAACCTGGAGGAATTTTTGTGGACTTATGCTGATTGAGTTGAGCAGAACCAGACAAACACTGTATAACCTAACAGCAACATGGAGGTGATGATCAAACTTGATGCACTTGCTCATTCCATCAAGGCAACAATCAGGGACAATTTGGGTTCTCTGCAATGGAAAATACCATCTGTATCCATAGAAAGAACTGACTATGGAGTTTTAACACAGACCAAGGGCTATTACCTTTAATTTAGTTTAGACTATAAGATATCAGTTTTTCTTCCTAAATTAAAGGTAATAGTCCTTGGATCAGTGCAAACAATGGAAACAATGCAAAGACTAACAAATTGTTTTCTGTGCAGGGTAGGGGAGGGAAGTAAGATTAGGGGCGAAATTGCAAAATTCAAAATAAATAAAATATTTTAAAAAAGACACAAGAAAATAAAAGGAGGACCTATGGAGGGAACACTTAGAAGAGACAGATCCTAACACAGACAGAACTAGCATTGCTGAGGAGAATACAAATTGGTCTCTAGCCCAGAAAGACTTCATTGAAGAAATCATGAAGGAGTTTAAAAATCATTTGGAAAAATTGGGAAAAGAAACTCAGGAGAAAATTAACATCTCACAACAATATCACAAATCCTTGGAAAAAATAATTGGACAAACCCAAAATGAGAATAACTCTCTCAGATCTTCAATTGGGCAAAAGCAAAAAGAATATGATTCTCTCAAGACTACTTTTGGGCAAATAGAAAAATATAACAGACCTTAAAATATAACAGACCAACTGGAATAGAAGTTGCAAAGGATAAAGGAAGAAAAAATCATCTACTATAAAAATTTAATGGAATTGGTGGAAATGAATGACTTCATGAGATAACAAGATCTGACCTCCAGAATCAATCAAGAAGGGAAAATCTTAGAACTGTTGACTTTCCTGAGAACACTGAAGAAAAAAAAATACCCTGGACTTAATGTTATAAGATTTAGTGATGGAAAATTGCCCCGATATCATTGAACCAGAGGACAAAATAGTTATTGAAAGAATACATCGATCCCCTCCAGTATGAGATCCTAAAATGGAAACACCAGTGAATGTTGTGGCCAAATTCCTGGACTATCAGATAAAAGAGAAAATCCTGCAAGCAGCCAGAAAAAAACAATTTAGATACTAAGGAGAGACAGTAAGTATTACACAGGACCTGGCCACAAAAACATTAAGGGGTTCAAATGGCCTGGAATGAGATATTCTGAAGAGCAAAGGAGCTTGGAAAGCCGGCAAAAATCCAATACCTGACAACGCTGAGGCTTTTCTTACAGAGAAAACGATGGACATTTAACAAAATTGGAGACATCCAAGATTTCATGATGAAAAGACCACAGCTCAATAGGAAATTTGGACATCAAACCAGAAGCTGAAGAGACAAGTTAAAAGGTAAAATAATAAAAAAACACAAATTAAAATTTATATATATATATATACATATATATACATATACATATATATATATATATATATATATAACATGAAACTGGCTTTATACCCACTTGGGAGAAAGAGCCTCATAAGTATTGAGAATTGTAACTCTATTAGAGAGAATATACATAGCCAAAAGTGATGGACACTCATAAAGTTTCTGTGACTCAGATAGAATGATTTAAAAAAATACCTCATTAAAATGGGGAGCAGTAAGGAGAAGGGAAGACGAAGGGAGACTCAATGGGTTAAATTTGATTACATCAAGAGGTACAAAAGACCTTTTGCAATTGAGGGGAAGAAGGGAAGAGGGGAGAACCACCTGAATCATCATCTCATCAGATTGGCTCAAAGTTAACTTAGACAAACTTATTTAAGTTAAGAAACTTATTTTACACTTAAAGCATTAAAAGGGGAAAAGAGGAGGGAGTGACAGGGAGGGGGAGAAAAAAGGGAAAGGGGAGAAAAGGGGAGGGGCTCGATTTAAGAAGGCAAACACAATGACAGTGGTGGTTATTCAGAAAACATATGCTGGGGAATATTGCTAAAGGGGAAAAATGGGGGAAAATACAAACTCAAGGAAGATAGCATGGAGGGCAATAAAGAGTTAGTAATTATAACTTTCAGTGTGAATGGGATGAACTCTCCCTTAAACCTCAAGTGGATAGCAGAGCGAATGAAAAAACAGAATCCTACAATATGCTGTTTACAAGAAACTCATTTGAAGCAGAGAGATACATATAGAGTAAAGGTAAAAGGTTGAAGCAAAACATATTTTGCTTCAGCTGAAATGAAAAAATCAGGAGTAGCAATCTTTATCTCAGACAAAGCAGCTGCAAAATTACATAGTGTTAAAAGACACAAGGAAGGAAACTTTATCCTCCTAAAAGTTACCAGAGACAGTAATCTAGATACTAAATATGTATGCACTCAATGGCATACCATCCAAATTCTTAGAGGAGAGATTGAAAGAGCTACAGAAAGACAGCAAAATTCTACTAGTGTGAGACCTCAACCTCCCACTCTCAGGTTTAGATAAATCGAATCATAAAATAAACAAGAAGGAAGTTAAGGGGGTAAATAGAATGTTAGAAAACCTAGATATGATAGATGTATGGAGGAAAATAAATGGGGATAGAAAGGAATATACTTTTTTCAGCAGTATATGGTAGTTACACAAAAATTGACCTTGTACTAGTATGTAAAAACCTACTGACCAATTGAACAAAGACAGAAATATTGAAGACATCTTTCTCAGATCATAATGCAATAAAAATTATTTGCAATACTGAACCAGGGAGATATAGCTCCAAAACTAATTTGAAACTATATAGCCTCATTTGAAAAAAATGAGTGGATCAAGCAACAAATTATATAAAGAATTAATTATTTCATCCTAGATAATGACAACAATGATATAACATGCCAAAACCTATGGGATACACTCAAGGTGGATGTCAAGGGATATATGATATCTTTAAATGCTTACATGAATAAATTAGAGAAAGAAGAAATCAATGAACTAAATATGCAACTAGAAAACTTAAAGAAAGAACAAATTAAAAACCCTCTATTAAATACCAAGTTAGAAATTGTAAAAATTAAAGGAGATATTAATAAAAGCAAAAGCAAAAAAATTGAACTAATAAGTAAAACCAATACCTGGTTTTATGAAAAAAGAAATAAAATTGATAGACCTCTGGTCAATTTGAATAAAAAAGAAGAAAATCAAATTGCTAGGCTAATAAATGAAATAGGTGAACTCACCACTAATGAGTAAGAAATTAAAATCAAAATTCAGAATTATTTTGCCCAACTCTATGCCAATAAATTTGACAATCTAAGTGACATGGACGAATATATACAAAAATATAAGTTGCCCAGTTTAAATGAAGAGGAAATGTAAAACATAAATAATCCTGTCTCAGAAAAAGAAATTCAACAAGCCCTTATTGAACACACCCCTCCAAAAATCTCCAGGGACAGATAGATTCACAAATGAATTCTATCAAGCATTTAAAGAACAATTGGTTCCAAATCTATATAAATTCTTTGGACAAATAAGTGAAGACAGAATTCTGCCTGACTCTTTCTATGACACCCATATGATGCTGATATCTAAACCCGGAAGTGTTAAAACAGAGGAAGAAAATTATAGACCTATCTCCTCGATGAATACAGATTCAAAAATCTTAAATAAAATCTTAGCAAAACGATTACAACAAGTTATCACTAGGATAATACATTGTGATCAAGTAGCATTTATACCAGGAATGCAGCATTGATGCAATATTAGGGAAACTGTTAGCATAATTAATTATATCAACAACAAATCTATTGAAAGTTATATGAAGATATCATTAGATGCTTAAAAAGGTTTTGATAAAATTCACCATCCATTCCTACAAAAAATACTAGAGAGTTCAGGAATAAATGGTTTGTTCCTTAGAATAATAAGCAGTATGTATCTGAAACCATTAACAAGCATGATATGCAATGGGAATAGGTTTGAAGCATTCCCAATAAAATCAGGTGTGAAACAAGCATTCCTATTATAACCACTAGAATTCAATATAGCATTAGAAATATGAACATCAGCAATAAGAGTAGAAAAATAAATTGAAGGAGTTAGAATAGGGAAGGAGGACACGAAACTATCAGCATTTGCAGATGACATGATGATACATGTAGAGAATCCAAAAAAAGTAATGTAAAAAACTACTAAAAATAATTAGCAATTTTAGCAAAGTAGCAGGATATGAAATGAACTCTCATAAATCCTCAACATTTCTATATATGACTAGCAAGATACAGATGAAAGAGTTAGAAAGAGAAATCCCATTCAAAGCAATCTGAGACAAAATAAAATACCTGGGACTCTACCTGTCAAGGCAGTCTCAAAAAACTTTTTGAAAACAATTATAAAACTCTTCTCATGCAAATAAAATCAGATTTAATTACCTAGACAAACTTCAACTGTTCAAGTATAGGTCGAGATAATATAATAACCATGACAACTCTATCAAAAATAAACTACTTGTTTAGCACCCAATCAATCAAAATTCCAAAAAATTACTTTAATGAGTTAGAAAAAGTTGTAAGTAAATTTATATGGAGAAATAAAGTCAAGAATTTCCAGGGATTCAATGAAAAACAGTGCAAAAGAAGGTGGCTTAGCCTTACCAGATCTAAAATTATATTATAAAGCATCAGTCCTCAAAACTGCCTGATATTGGCTCAGAAATAGAGTCATGGATCAGTGGAATAGAATAGGTACAATAGCAGGAAATGATTATAGTAATCTGCAGTTTGATAAACTCAAAGAGTTCAGCTATAGGGGTAAAAACTCTCTCTTCAGTAAAAGTTGTTGGGAAAATTGAAACTTAGTTTGGAAGAAACTTAGAGTAGACAACACCTCACATCCTATACAAAGATAAGATCCAAATGGATATAGGATTTAGACATAAAAACAATATTTTAAGCAAACTAGAAATCAAGGATTAGTTTACCTGTCATATCTATGGAAAGGGAAACAGTCTGACCAAAGAAGAGATAGAGAACATCATTAAAAACAATCTAGACTATTTTGAGTACATTAAATTAAAAAAAATTTTTGCACAAACAAAACCAGTGTAGCCAAGATCAAAAGAAATGTAGCAAATTTGGAAACATTTTTTCAACTAGTATTTCTGACAAAAACTCATTTCTAAAATATACAAAGAACTGAGTCATATTTTTTAACAAAAACAAGCCATTCCCCAATTGACAAATGGTCAATGAATATGCAAAGTTAATTTAAAGCTAAGGAAATAAAAGCAATGCAGAGTCATATGAAAAACTGCTCTAAATCATTGCTTATTCGAGAAATTCAAATTAAAGCTTCCCTGAGCTACCACCTCACACCTATCAGACTGGCCAATATAACCATAAAGGACAATTATCAATTTTGGAAGGGATGGAGGAAATCTGGGACACTAATACATTTTTGGTGGAGCTGTGATCTCATCCAAACTTTATGGAGAGCAATTTGGGATTGTGCATACACTTTGATACAGCAATATCACTACTGCATCTGTACCCCGAAGAGAGTATGAAAAATATTAAAAGGTCACTTATGCAAAAATATTTATAGCAGCCCTTTTTGTAGTGGCAAATATTAATATTGGAAATTAAGTGAATGTCCATCAATTGGGGATTGGCTTAAAAAACTGTGGTATATGTATGTCATGGAAAACTATTGTTCTATTGGAAACCCAAAGGGATTGGAATTCAGGGTAGCCTGGAAAGACTTGCATGAACTGATGCTGAGCATGATGAGCAGAACCAGAAAAACATTGTACACACTAAAAGCAAAATGGGGGCGATGATCAATCCTGATGGACTTGCTCACCCCTTCAGTGTAACTACCAGGGAGAATTTTGAGCTATCTGCAATGGAGAATACATCTGTATACAGAGAAAGAATTATGAACTTTGAACAAAGACCAAAGGGTATTACCATCAAATTAGAAAATAAGCATTATATTATTATGTAGTTTTACTATCTCCTACTTTATCTTTCTTCTTTAAGGGTATGATTTCTCTGTCATCACATTCTATTGAGATCAGTGTATAACATGTTACCAATGTAAACACCAACAGGATGCCTTCTCTGGGGGGGGGATGGGGGGAGGGAAGCAATAATGGGGGGAAAATTGTAAAATTCAAAATAAATAAAATCTTTCTTTAAAAAACTACTGAAATTTTTTTTATTAAATAACATCACTATAAATTCAAATCATAGTGAAAACATTAAATATCAATAGCCTTTAAACTAAAATTAGCTTATATACTTATAAATTAATTTATAAATGTGTCCTTAAAAATAATGAATTCAAATTCTCTTGACACATTAATTGTACAACTAAGTGTAATTCATTTTGCTTCTCAATTCCCCAAATCTGCTTTCAAAAACTGTAAACTATCAACAAAATGCTGCCCCATATCAGCAAAGGAAGTTTCCTTGCCAGTACTTCCTCATATCAATCAGACAATTAACTGATGAATTAACTGGAATTTAATAAATATTTATTATAAGCCAGGTGCTATACAAAAATGAAATTACAAGTTTACTATCCTGAAAAAAAAAAGTAAGGAATTCTGAACTACAGACAAGATATATCTCTCTCTTGCTAACAAATTAAGCCACCAAGAATACTTTCAAGTTAAACAAATATATTTTTATAGATCTCTCATTCTTTATCTTAGCAATCTAAAGATAAACAAAAAATATCAATATGCTCTATGAAGCCCCCTTTACTCTTTGCAATGATGTAGTAGGGTAGCAGAAAAGGAATCAGTCTGATTTTTATAACCTCTCTAAATATTACCTTAGTTGTTACCACTTTTTATATGAAGTCCTCCTTTGGAAACCATGTGAGCATGACTGGAAGAAATAAATCACATCTAGTTTGAAGTCCAAACCAAACCAAACCAAACAAAAAAGAAGGGGAAAAAAAGATAGTTTCATTTGAAAGAGAAGGAAGCCAGATTTTGTTCATTTTAAATTTACTTATTTATTTACATCCATATGCACATGCATGTGTTCAAGTTACATAATTTCCTTCCACCCTCCCTTCCCACTTCCCTCCCCTCAGCAGTGAAATGTTAGGTTAGCATTGAACATTCTTATTTGTTTTTTTGCAAAGCAAATGGGGTTAAGTGGCTTGCCCAAGGCCACACAGCTAGGTAATTATTGAGTGCCTGAGGCCAAATTTGAACTCAGATACTCCTGACTCCAGGACCAGAACTCTATCCACTGCACCAGCTAGCCACCCTATACATTCATATTTTGATAAACATGTTTACAGATTAGTAATTTTTGGTATGAGAAATTAGTATTAAGGGAAAGAGACAAATTAGAGTTAATTTTTATAAAGGATTCATCAGATTCTGAAAGGTTGGGTTTTTTGTTTTCCCAAGTTTTATTTTGTTTTTCTTCTTCTGGAGAGAGATACTATAGTCCATACAAATCCATAGAGTTGTTATGCTGAGAGAAGCTGCATCCATCAAGGTTGTCCATCCCACAATGTTGTTATTGATGTTCTTGGTTATTGATTTTATTGATGAACTCCTCGGTTCGACTCCTTTCACTCAGCATCAAATCCCATAAATCATTACATATTTCTAAAGATCCTGACTATTTAAGAATTCTTATGCTAGATTTGTGAGGAAAGAAAAATAAAGGAAGTGATAGAATTGACTTTATTATTTCTTCAAGGATAATAATGAATATTATACCATTTTGCATTTGGCCATCTCATTTTGTATTGTACATGATAATTGACTAAAAGATTCTATGAATATATTTCAAGGTGTGCTTGGAACAAAGTTGTTAATTATATTTGATTTGCCAAAATCCATTGCAGAGAACGAGATAGATAAATTCTGAGAACTTCCAAATTAAACCAACATACACTTTTAAAGTTGATGTCTTCCAAGCAAAGACCCTATCATCAGGGAGGTGATACCATGAAAAGACCATGAATTGTATTTGAGTGAGGGGTTACTCTGCCATATCACCAACTTCAATTCTTCCTCTTGAGCCAACTGGACCCATGGCCAGATATGAATCAGGATGACTGGAGATGGTCTCGGATCTGAGACAATCAGGGTTAAGTGACTTGTTCAAGGTCACACAACTAGTAAGTCTCCAGAATCTGGGACCAGCTTTGAACTCCTATTCCCTAGGTCACTGATCTAGCCTTAGCACCACATTTCTGCCCTCAAAGCACAGGGGAGCAATGAAGAAGATGGGGAGGTGATATGAGGGAAAATACGGTTGAGAAGTAAGAGTATAAAGGCTTATGGACTACCTGGAATCCACATGCATACAATTCTTGAATATATTTTTCATTAAATGTTTTAGGAGAAAAAGGACACACCCCTTCCAACATTTATCATATTTTCTGTCATATTAGGCAATTTGCTTAGCAAATATCCTTAAGGAAGAAAAATAATGTATGAGTAGTAAAATTATATAATAATATAATGCCTTTTTTCTACTTTGAAAGTAATAGTCTTTGGTCATCGTTAAAAATCAATAATTCTTTCTCTGGATAGAGATGGTATTCTCCATTGCAGATAGCTCAAAATTGTCCCTGCTTGTTGCACTGAAGGGATGAGCAAGTTCATCAGGTTTATCATAACCCCCATGTTGCTGTTAAGGTGTACAATGTTTTTCTGGTTCTACCATCTCACTCGGCATCAGTTCATGTAAATCTTTCCAGGATTCCCAGAATTCCCATACCTCCTGGTTTGTAATAGAGCAACAGTATTCCATGACATACATATAGCACAGATTGGTAAGCCATTCTCCAATTGAAGGACAATCACTTAATTTCCAAGTTTTTGCCACCACAAACAGGGATGCTATGAATATTTTTGTACAAGTGATGTTTCTACCCATTTTTATCATCTCTTCAGGGTGTAGACCCAGTAGTGGTATTGCACATTTTTGTTGCTCTTTGGCCATAGTTCAAAATTGATCTCCAGAAAGTTTGGATGAGTCCACCAACAAAGTATTAGTGTCCCAGATTTCCCTCATCCTTTCCAACATTGATCATTGTCCTTTATGGTCATATTGGCCAGTCTGAGAGGTGTGAGGTGGTATCTCAGAGATTCTTTAATTTTCATTTCTTTAATAAGTAATGATTTGGAGCAATTTTTTATATGACTATGGATTGCTTTGATTTCCTCAGCTATAAATTCCATTTGCATATCCTTTGACCATTTGTCAATTGGGGAAAGTCTTGTTTTTTTGAAAATTTGACTCAGTTCTCTGTACATTTTACACATGAATATTTTGTCAGAAATACTAGTTGCAAAAATTGTTTCCCAGTTTGCTACATTACTTTAATCTTGGCTACAGTGGTTTTGTCAGTGCAAAGGCTTTTTAATTTGATGGTACTCAAGAGTATCTAGTTTGTTTTGAATGATTTTCTCTACCTTATCCTTGGTCATAAACTGTTTCCTTTTCCATACATCTGACAGGTAAACTACTCCTTGATCTTCTAGTTGGTTATGATATTGTTTTTTATGTATAAATCATGTATCCATTTAGATCTTATCTTTGTATAGAATGTGAGGTCTTGGTCTACTCTAAGTTCCTTCCATACTAACTTCCAATTTTCCATACAGCTTTTATTTAAGAGAGAGTTTTTATCCTTGTAGCTGGACTCTTTGGGTTTATCATTTAGCAGATTACTATGACTATTTCCTGCTATTGCAGCTATTCTTTTCCACTGATCTATTCTATTTCTTAGTCAATACCAGACAGCTTTGAGGACCAATGCTTTATAATATAATTTTAGATCTGGTGAGGGTAAGCTACCTTCTTTTTCACTTTTTTTCATTGAAATCCTGGAAATGCTTGACTTTTTATTTCACCATATACATTTACTTACAACTTTTTCTAACTCATTAAAGTAATTTTTTTTGAATTTTGATTGTTAGGGCACTAAAAAAGCAGTTTAGTTTTGGGAGAGTTGTCATTTTTATTATATTAGTTCGACCTATCCAGGAATAGTTGATGTTTGCCCAGGTATTTAAATCTGATTCTATTTGTGTGAGAAGAGTTTTGTAATTGTTTTCAAATAGTTTTTGAGTGTCCTTTGGTAGTTAGAATCCCAGTTATTTTATTTTGTCTGAGGTTACTTTGAATCAGATTTCTCTTTCTAACTCATTCTGCTGTATCTTGCTAGTCATATATATAGAAATGGTAAGTATTTGTGAGGATTTATTTTATATCCGGCAACTTTGCTAATTGTCTCATCTAATTTTTGGATGAATTCTTGAGATTCTTTAGGTATACCAATATGTCATCTGCAAAGTGTGAGAGTATTGTCTCCTCCTTCCCTATTCTAATTCCTTCAAATTCTTTTTCTTCTCTTATTGCTGAAGCCAACATTTCTAATAAAATATTTAATAGTAGTGGGGGAAGTCATCCTTTTTGCACCCCTGATTTTATTGGAAATGTCTCAAGCCTATTTCCATTGCATATAATGCTTGATGATGGTTTCAGATTGATACTACTTATTATTCTAAGGAACAAACCATTTATTCATGCACTCTCTAGTGTTTTTAGTAGGAATGGGTACTGTATTTTATCAAAACCTTTTTAAGCGTCTATTGATATCATCATATAATTTCCCATAGGATTGTTTTTGATATAATGAATTATACTAACAGTTTTCCTAATGTTGAACCAATACTGCATTCCTGGAATAAATCCTACTTCATCATAATGTATTATCCTAGGGATTACTTGTACTCATTTTGCTAAGATTTTATTTAAGATTTTTGCATCTATATACATCAGGGAGATAGAGCTATAATATTTTCTCTGTTTTAACTCTTCCAGGTTTTAGGTATCAGCCTCACATTGGTGTCATAGAAAGAGTTAGGCAGAGTTCCGTCTTTACCTACTTTTCCAAAGACATTATATAGAATTGCAACCAATTGTTCCTTAAATGTTTGATAGAGTTCTCTTGTGAATTCATCCAGCCCTGGAGATTTACCCCATTCAGTCTTCCGCCAACCTTCATTCTCGTTTCTGCCCTTATTTTTAAGGAGGTATTATTTTTTAAACATTCTGAGTTTCAGAAAATTTATGGGTGTCCATCACTTCTGGCTATGTATATTTTCTCTACTAGATTACAATTCTCAAGAGTTATGAGACTCTTTCTCCCAAGTGGATATGTAATCAGTTTCATCTTATAATATAACATTTTTAACCTTTTCATGTGTCTCTTGAGCCTCCTGTTTGATGTCCAAATTTTCTATTTAGCCCTTGTCTTTTCATTATGAATTCTTGGAAGTCTCCCATTTCATTAATTGCCCATCTTTTTCCCCTAGAGGAGAAGGCTCAGCTTTGCCAGGTAGTGGATTCTTGGCTGCATTCCAAGTTCCTTTGCTCTTCAGAATATCTCATTCCAGGCCCTTTGATCCCTTAATGTTACTGCAGTCAGGTCCTGTGTAATCCTTACTGTGGTTCCTTGGTATTTAACTTTTTTTTTTCTTTCTGGCTGCTTTCAGGATTTTTTCTTTTATCTGATAGTCCAGGAATTTGGCCACAACATCCCTTGGTGTTTTTCACTTTAAGATCTCTTTCTGGAGGGGATCGATGTATTCTTTCAATCACTATTTTGCCCTCTGGTTCCATGATATCAGGGCAATTTTCCAACAATGAATCTTGTAATATTAGGTCCAGGCTTCTTTTTCTCTTTGATGTTTTCAGGAAGGCCAATAATTCTCAGGTTCTCCCTTCTAAATCAATTCTCAAGTTCAATGGTTTTGCTGATGAGATATTTTACATTTTTTGTATTTTTGATATTTTGGTTTTGTTTAACATAATCTTGTTGTCTCATGAAGCCATTGGTTTCCACTAATTCCATTCTTATTTTTAGGGAAGATTTTTCTTCCTTTATCTTTTGCAACTCCTTTTCCAGTTGGTCCATTCTATTTTTGAAGGACTTATACTTTGCCCAGATGTAGTTTTGAGAGAAAGGTATTCTTTTTGTATTTTCCCAATTAAAGATCTGAGAAAGTTATTCTCATTTTGTATTTGTCCAATTGTTTTTTCCATATATTTTTTCTTCTTCTTTTAAGATGTTAATTTTCTATTGCAATGTGTCATTTTCCTCTTGAGTTTCTTTTCCCAGTTTTTCCAATTGATTTTTAAACTCCTTCCTGATTTCTTCAAGGAAGTCTTTCTGGGCTGGAGAGCAATTCTTATTCTCCTCAGCAATTTCAAATTCTTTGCCATTACAAAAGTAGCTGCTGTGAATATTTTGGAACATGTGGGACTTTCTCTCTGGGTTAGAATCTATCACTTCTAAGTATTTCTCCATGGGCCCCCCCTTTTCTCTGGCCTTTTTTCATCTTGTTTTGGGGGTGGAGCTGGCTCTCAGAGGTTTCCTTTTGATGTTCCTCTAGGCTTTGTTCATTGGTTTAGTAATCCCCAGGACCAGCCAATGCAGGGTGGTGGTTGCTTTCTCTTGTGTGAGGTCCTCAGCTGCAGGGTCTGAGTTGACTTTGAATTTGGGCTGGGTCCTTTGGGAGGAAGTTAATCTCCTTCTGTTGAAAGAGGTGGAAGGGGGGTTATTTATTGTTTGTTCTGGGCAAAGGCCTCTGCTGAAAGTATGGAGCTCAGGTCCCCGGCCCATCTGGTTGTTGTCCAGGGGTGTTCTGAGACTGTGCTAGAACTCACCCTCCCATAGCTGCTTCGCCCTGGCCAAAGACTCTGTAGCTAAAGCTGGATCTTGCACCTGGCACTCACCAAAGGAGGCTGACCCTCTGGCCTCCCGCAGCTGCCATTCCTTGGGTTGATCCTCTGCTCTAATCTCCCAGTTCACCCACAGTTCCCTGAGACAGACCTTCTTGGTAGGTGTTCCTCTGGATTTTGTTGATCAAATTTCTATTAAAAAGGTTTCTCTCATGCTATTTCTGAGGGGAAAGAGAGAGCACTATCGCAAGTGACAGTCTTATCTCTGCCATCTTGGTCTGAAGGCTGCTGAATGTTTAAACAATTTGATATTCCTCTTGTTTTCTAAGATGTATTCAATCACATCTTCCCTACCTAAGATTCTGTATAGGGTCTTATTTATGTATTGGTTTAAATCACATTTTTCTTATTAGCTGTTATGTATCTTAAAACTAAAAACAGGTTGTCAAAATAAGGATGTCTGGCCACTTGTTTTTTTTCAGGGTGATTAAAATGTTTTTATTAAAATATCTTAACAAAATGGCACACCTCTCTCAAGGTGGGAGAGAGGGGCAGGGAAATCCCCACATACAAGCTCTTTTATGCACTTTGAAAGACTTTATTCCTGTCCCTTCATTCCAACCATAGGCTGGGGTCACAAATTTAATTGATACATTGATTCCTATATATTTCCCCACCCTGCTCATGATACTTTTATTTGTTTATTTATTTATTTGTTTATTTGTTTGTTCTTATTTTTTATTTTGTACAAATAATTTTTATACGTTATTCAAATATTCTTGTTTAAGAGTAAACATAATACCCCCTCCCCCAAAAAATATAGACCCTCATAATCAATAAAGGGGAGAGAAAAAAGTTAAAATTTAAATTAAAAAAATAACAAAAATAATAATTGTAGGTATGTATGGCCAGGTGGCACAGTGGAAGGGTCACTGAATCTGGAGCCAGGAGCACTGAAGCCCAAATCCAGCCCCAGACACGCAACAATCACCCAGCTGTGTGACCCCTTGCAAGCCAACCCAACCCCATTGACCTACAAAAACCAAAAAAAAAAAAAAACCAAAAGACCCAAAATAAAATGAAATAGTAATAATATTTGTAGGGGCAGCTAGGTGGCAGACAGATCACTGGCCATTGAGCAAAGAGCACCCACGTCCAAATCCGACCTCAGATAACCAACAATCACCCATCTGTGCATCCCCAGGCAAGCCACCCAACCCCGTTTGTCCTGCAACACCCCCCAAAATAATAAAAATATGATAATAATAATAATAATAATAAATGTGCTTCAGTCTGTGTTTCAACACCACCAGCTCTGTTGCAGGTGGATCACATTCTTTATGATAAGTCCATCACAAATGTTACTTCCATATTTTTCACTGTTGACATTGCTGATCGCCACTCCCTTCAGTCATACTTCTCTACTACCATGAACTATATTTTCTCTCTCCTTTCACTCTGTCTCTGCTGTAGGGTAGGTGAGTGGCACAACAGACAGATCCCTGGCCCTGGGGCCAAGAGGGCCCGAGTCCACATACCACCCTTTATTTCCAGCATCCACCTGGCCCTATGGTCCTGGACAGGCGATCCAATCCCAGCCCCTTGCAAGCAGTAAAATAAGAAAATGTTTTATATCTGACCATCCTCTCCTCCATCACTCACAACCCCCCCTTCCCCCTGTCCCTCTTCTCTCCTTCTTACTACCAATGTCTATACCCCATTGAGTATATCTGCTGTTTCCTCTCCTAACCACCTCTGATGAGAGCAAAGATTCCCTCATTCCTCCTTGCTTTCCCCCTTTCTATATCATTGTAATAAAGAAAAATCTTATTATATGAAATATCTTGGTCTATTCCTCCTCTCTTTTTTCTTCCTCCCATTAAATTTCACTTTTATCTATTGACTCCATTTTTACAGCACAATACATCTTTAAATTCAGTTTTCTTCTCTGCTTCATCTAGGAAAGCTCCTTCTACCTACTCTATTAAATGTGAACATTCATATGAGTGTTATCAGTAGCATTCTTCTATACAAGGATACATGTAATACATCATCATCAAGTCCCTCATATTTTCCCCTTCTCCTCCACTCTCTATGCTTCACCTGAGTTCTGTATTTGAAGATCATTCCTTCTGTTCAGCTCTGGCCGTTCCAACAGGAACATTTGAAATTCCCCTGGTTCATTGAAAGTCCATCTTTTTCCTGGAAGAGGATGTTCAGTTTTGCTGGACAGTTGATTCTTAGTTGCATTCTATGCTCTTTTGCCTTCTGGAATGTTATTATATTCCAAGCCCTACAAGCTTTAAATATGGTTGATGCTAAATCCTGTGTGATCCTGACAGCAGCTCCATGATATTTGAATTGTGTCCTTCTGGCTGCTTGTAATATTTTCTCTTTGACTTGGTAGTTCTGGAACTTGGTTATAATATTCCTAGGGGTTGTTTGTTTTTTGTTTTGATCTCTTTCTCAGGGAGATCGGTGGATTCTATCTATTTCTATTTAGCCCTCTGCTTCTAGGATATCAGGGCAATTTTCCTGTAATAATTCTTTGAAAATGATGTCAAGGCTCTTTTTCTGGTCATGATTTCAGGTATTCCAATAATGTTTAAATTATCTTTCCTAAATCTCTTTTCCAGATCAGTTGTTTTTTCAATGAGATGTGTCACATTTTCTTCTAATTTTTCATTCTTTTGGTTTTGAAGTATTGTGTCCTGATTTCTCTAAAATTAGCAATCTCCCTGAGTTATTTTCTTTGTCTGAAGGATTTGTTTTCATCAGAGAGCTTCCATATTTCTTTTTCCTTCTGGCCAGTTTTGCTTTTTAAAGCATTTTTCTCCTCAATAACTTTTTGAACTGTTTTATCCATTTGACCTATGCTCGTTTTTAACATGTTATTTTCTTCAGTATTTTGGGGGTCTCCTTGACTAAGCTGCTAACTTAATTTTCATGTTTTTTCTGCATCTCTCTCCCTTCTTTTCCCAATTTTGTCTCTGTCTCCATCACTTGATTTTCAAAGTCTTTTTTGAGCTCTATCATGGTCTGAGCCCAATTTCTTTTTTTCTTGGAGTCTTTAGATGCAGGAGCTTGTACTTCCTCATCTTCAAATTGAGTGTTTTGATCCTTCTTGGGATCACAGTCAAAGTATGTCTCAATGTTATTCCACTTTTTTTCTCTGCTTACTCATTTCCCTAGCCTGTGCCTGGTTTTGGGGTGTTTCCTGAGCTTTTGAGTATTAGTGGGACACCCCACAAGGATCTCCCTGTGTGAGGCTCTGTCTTCCCTTGTGGTCTGTGAATGACCATAAGTGTACCCCTCTGCCTTGGGGCTTAGGTGGGGTGGGCTGCTGTTCTATGGGAGGCCTAGACTCTGATCAGGATCTGAATGTGGTCAGATCCCCAGAGTCCTGTTCCAGGGATGGAGGACAGAGCTCAGTAGTCTTTTTCCACTCTGCTCCCTAGTCTCAGGGCTCAAGCCCTGGGAGCTCCTGCTTACTGGATTCTGGTTCCTGGATCTCAGCTGCTGTGGCCATGCTGTTCACTGTGTGCCCTGGGGGTTGGGCTTCACAAGCTCTCTCTGGTAGAGGTCACCCCTCTGTCCCCCCAAGTTGTGCCTGGTGCTCCCCGGGGTGTATTTCAGGAAACTGCCCCCGCTGCTATGAGATGCAGCTCCCAACACCCTGTGGCTTTCTCTGGGAGGCTGTAGTTCCTTCACTCTGAGGGGCCACCCCTCTGGTGGGCCACCCCTTGGACCCCATAGAGCCGAGCCTTTCTGCTCTTTTCCAGGTTACTTTGGGTTGGAGAACTAACTGCCTCATTGGATCCCTCTGTAGATTTGGTCTCTCAAAAACTTAGAGTCCTTAACTTATAAGTTTTTCTCCAGAGCAACTAAGCAAGGGTCCTCTTTCATCACCATCTTGGCTCTGCCCCTGACCACTTCTAAAAGATGGCATTTAGCAACACTAAGTTCTAAGACTCTGGCATGTGTTGAACTGGGGCCAAATTTCCTATATATTCTTAGTCCTTGACACTTTTCACATAGGTTAACCTTTAAGCAACTATAAAATCACAATTTTATTAACTACAGTAATAGAGTAAAAATTCAATAAGTAAGAATTACAGCTAGTACTGTAAGAACTTTCAGGAATGCATGTAAATTAATACATGACAGTATATACAACAAATTTGTTGCCTCATGATTTATTAACACCAATGCTGACAATAGAAGGCCATGCAATGCATGAACTTAAGTTCATTTTCATATATACATATATATGTATATATGAATGTAAATGAATATATATATATCTGACCCAAAGACACACTATTTGACAAAAATTGTTGGGATTTATAATTTTGACATAAAGGTGTACAGCATAGATAAATTAATAGACTGAGAAATACTCTAGCATATCTATAGAAAGGAGATAAATCTATGACCAAAAAAGAAATAGAGTACATTATAAATTGATAAAAATAATGATTTTATCTATATTAAATTTAAAAAGCTTTCTGCAACAATATAATTAAGGCTGACAAAATTAGAAGGAGATCAAAAAGCTGGGAAACAATCTTCACAACTAGGAATTCTGATAAAGGTCTCCTTTATAAAATATAAAGAGAATTGCATCAAATTTATAAGGTTACAAGTCATTCCCCAATTGATAAATTGTCAACAGAAAAGAAAAGCTGATTTTCAAATGAAGAAATTAAAGCTGTATATATAATCATGTGAAAAATGTTCCAAATCATTATTAGAGAAATGCAAATTAGAAGAAGAATGATATATCACCTCACATCTCTCAAACTGGGTAAAATGAGAAAAAAGGAAAATGATCAATGTTGGAGAAGATGTGGGAAGTTTGGGATATTGATGCATTGTTGATGGAGTTGAAAACAGATCTAACCATTCTGGAGAACAATATGGATCAAACAACATGATCAAAAAGCAAAAAAAAAATTTATTCCCTTTGATTCAGCAATTTGAATTCTAGGCCAATATCTAGAAGAAATCATAAACAATGGGAACATGTCCCAAATGTTCTCAAATATTTTTGCAGCTATTTTTGTAGTGGCAAATAATTGGAAATTGGAGGGATGCCCACCAATTGGGGGAATGACTAAGCAAGTTATTGTTCATGATACTATAGAATATTATTGTTCTATAAGAATCCAAAAATGGTAGGACTCTAGAGAACCATGGAATGATTTACAGGATCAGATACTGAGTCAAGGGAGAAGAACCAAGAGAACAACATTGTGAGATGGTCAACTTTGATGGAAGCATCTCCTCTCAGTAGGTCAGTGAGTTAGGACAACTGTATTAGTTTGGCTATGGGCAATGTTATACCCATGCAGAGCAAGAAACACAAAACAAAAAGAAAAACTGATTCAGAATCTGAGGAACACTTTATAAAAATTATCTCTTATGTATCTCTTTCCCTTAATCCTAATTCCTCTTACAGAAATTGACTAAAGTGCAAACATGTCCATCAAAAATGTGTATGTAATAATGCTTATCTGTTTGTCATAGAGAGATGGGAGTTGGGAAGGGAGGGTGGAAGGAAATTTTGCAAATTAAAAATATAAATGTGTATATGGATAAAAAAATGCCTAAATAAAAAGTATAATAAAAACACATTTGTAAATACATTCATGTATGCATAATAATTAATGAAAATGAAATAAAGCTGATTTCCTGAAAGGACTCCAAACTTATAGACTATTGATTTTAAAGTTAGATGTTTTTTCTTAACAGTTCAACCCAGTCCAAACATTTTAGGACTTCTAACAAGTTTAAATGGAACTTCTCTTCCCCCAAAATCAATGAGATTAAGACTAGCTCAGTAAGGTATCTTCAAGCACTAACTAAGCATTATTTCCTCTTGTTGCTACCATAATAGCTTATTTATCCCTGTGACAATGATAATAAAATAGAAGCAGCATAGCTAAAATTAGATTATAATAATCAGTAGTTGGGTTATAAAAGTAAACAATAGTCCAATTCCAATAATGAAGCTATAGCAAGATTAAAAGGGAAAAACTCTGACTTATAGTGATTCATGAACTTGCCATCCCTAGCTTTCCCCCAAATTGTACTTAAAATAAGGTACATTCCAAGTGATGATGTGCTTTTTAAAGGAAACATATCTCATTTATCTTTAAAACAATCAATAGCAATGCTACCCACAATCAGCTCTCCAGTCATTTTTTAAGGTGAAGTTAGTCTTCATTTTTATTTGTAATCAGATTTCAACTGAGCCATGTGAACAAACCAAAGTTCTCCTTCACAAGATTTTTCTTGATAATTAAGTAGTGTTACTGTGATTAGAAAAAAGAGTTATATCTAGGACTGAGAAACATTCTATAGTATTCCTTAGAAGTATTAACTTTTCCCAATAACAAGACATGGAAGGGAGATAGAGGCCAAGTGTTGTCATCAATTCCCAGTCTCTTAGTTGCTATGATTCATGTAACATGAATGAGACCAACTCAGATATTTACTTTATTGTCTACTGCAAACCCTCAATAAAGTCATAGAATTGAGTTTTTCTTGAGGCATGTTCAAGGACACTGGCAAAGCAATGAACTCATGATTAAAGCCAATTAGTTAACTTATGTAGTGAGAGCACTTTATTAGCTGAAGTGAATTCATTAGCAATGACTTCAAGAGCCTCACTTAGAAGTGACCTCTTCTTGGTTTCTCTAGATATTACCAAACAGGTAACATTACAGACATAATTGGCTCTTATTCCCATCCTCCTTCAAGCCTGAGTGAGCTAGGGATTGGGAACATGACCTGATTCTTACATTTACATTTTTCCGGTAACTGAAGTCACTTCTAAGTGGAATGATTTGGATACTCAAGAGACATTATTCCTGACTGTCTCTCATTATAGCCAAGTTTGTGTTCTTTATAAAGTTATTGCAGTAATACTGTAGTTATAAAGGTAATGCAGGTTACAGTATCTCAGTTATAAAACAATATAGATGATAATGTTTGTATTTTTCTAAAGGCCTTATTGCAACAAAATGATTCAACAAAACTTGTGAGGAAGCAGACCACAATGTAAAATATAGTTAAGAATAACCCTCCCTCAGAGGTACATGGTATACTATTTATTAAAGCTTGTTCCCCCATGATGTACATAAAGATTTCTCCTTTTCCAAACTTGCAAGTGCTACTTAATTAAAGTCCAAGTTGTCCATATTCTATTAAACTCATAAAACATTGCTTTTTGGGGGTTTTTTAGCAAGGGAACAAAGTTGTAATGAACTTTAATGTATAGTGATGTGATATCACTGAAATAGACACACTATATTAAATAATATCTATGTTGTCTCACTCTTCAGGACTATTGATTATGCCGTATTAGAAATCCTTCCCTAAGAAACATAGAGAATATATAGATATTCCTTTACATTTCTGATACTATGTATTTTCCAGAAAGTCATGAATATAATTAAGTGGTTCTGATTTCCTTCTGGGTTTAATGCCATTTGTACAATGCCAATACAAGTGGGAATAACAGAAAGGCAACATTATCTATATGGAATCCCTCCTCTGTATAGGAATTGAGAAGTTTCCACAACTATGACATATACCTAAAATTTTTGTTTATTTATTGCAATGCAGATAAGTGACTTCTCCAAGGTCATACAATTAGGAAATTATTAAGTGTCTAAGGCTGAATTTGAACTCAGGTCTTCCTGACTCCAAGACCAGTGTTCTATCCATAGCATCATCTATCAGTTACTTGATAAATACTTTTAATGACCATAGATTTCCTTTTTTTGCTTGTTTCATTTTTAATCTTTATGGATATGCTTATTCAGTGGAGATATGAAATTATATCTGTTATCATTTTAAAAATGCATATAATAAGGATATATGCATAGGACTATTTTTTGTTAAAATTTATTGTTTCAAAGATCCATTTGGAAAAGCCTAAGAACTCCTCAAAATTATGTTTTTAAATGAAGAAAATAAAAAATATGTAAATCAATTGTATTTAAATAATTTTATATGATATATATGATGATAATATATTATACATCCATATATATGTATGTATATTTGCATTAATATTAATGGATATCTATATATATACATGCATATATTCATATTTAAATGTACATACTTTATACCTACACATATATGAGCATGCATGCAGCTGTTCACATTTTTGTACACAGATGCAAAAATGCCAACTTTATGAGTATATATGATATATACTGATATATATATATATATATATATATATATATATATATATATATATATGCATGCATACATTTAATAGTCCACAAACAGAACTTTATGCAACACTGGTATAAATGGGATCTTTTTTTGAAGGTTATATTATTTTATTTTTTTTCAATTGCCTGTAAAGATAGTATTCAATATGCATCTTGAAAGTTTTGACATCCACATTTTTCTGCCATGCTCCCTTCCCCCAAAGTCTTACCATGGCAGCACAGAATCAATAGTGAGATAAACTCAAATACTCAAGTCTCTGGCATAAGAACTCACTATTTGACAAAAACTGGCAAATAATATGACCCACATAATCCTACACCAAGATAAGTTCAGCAGGTTTTAGATAGAAATGAAGTGCTAAACCAATTAGAAGAACAAGAAGAATGTCTGCCAGATATTTGAGTAGGAGAATTGTTTATGACCAAAGAAGAGATAGAGAACAGAATAAGATGTAAAATGAATAATTTTGATTACATTAAATTTGAAAGAAATTTGCACAAACAAAATGAATATAATATTGATTAGAAGCAATGCATAGAATGTTGGGAAAGAATTTTCTAAGCTAGTATTTCTGTTTTAGGACTCTTCTAAGATATTTAGAATTATTAAAATATTAAATTAATATAAGTCATTCTCCAAATGATAAATGGTCAAAGGATAAGAACAGGCAGTTTTCAGCTGAAGAAATTAATGCTATCTATAGTAATAATAAAATTGCTCTAAATCTTTATTGATCAGAGAACTGCAATGTAAAACAACTCTATAATACCACTTCATACCTATTAGATTGGCTAAAATGAAATAAAAAAGGAAAATGACCACCATTGGAGGAGATATGGGAAGACTGGGACACTAAAGTAGTGTTGATAGATTTTGTGTACTGATTCAAATATTGTGTAGAGGATTTTGGAACTATGCCAAAATTTAATACTAGATTTTTACCCCAAATGGATGATAAAAGGGGGGAAAACCACCACATGTACAAAAATAATTATTGCAGTTATATTTGTAGTAACACAATTGTAAATTGAGGGGATGTCCATTAATTGAGGAATGGCTGAGCAAGTTATGTTATATGAATATGATGGTGTACTATTGTTCTTTCAGAAATATGAGTAGTACTTCCAGCCAATATGGCAGAGAGAATACAGGCACTGTCTTAAGTGCTCCTCTTTCCCCTCAAAACAAAACGAACAAAACCTCTTAACAGAAATTCAACTGACAAAACACAGAAAGAGAAGCTAGTAGAAGGCCAACCAAGAAGGTCTGTCTCAGGGGACCATGGGTGAATGAGGAGACAAGAGCAGAGGGTCAACACAGAAACAGCAGCTGGGGGAAACCAGAGAGCCATACTTAGTCTTAGAGACTTTGGTGAGTAGTGGGTGTGAGATTCAACTTTTTCTGTGCACCCTTTCACTGGGGAAGAGGAGTTTCAGAGTTTCAGAGTTTCAGAGAATGCGTGGAGAACAGCCAGCTGGGTCCAGGGTCTGAGCTCCATACTATCAGCTCAGCCTTTTCCCAGAACAAACAATAAGCAAACCACCACCCCTGAAGCTAAGGTGGGGGCAACAGAGTTCACTGAAAGGAAAGAGATTAACTCCCTTCCCCAGGACTCAGCACACTGCTCAAGTTCAACACAGACCCAGCTGTTCAGGACCTCAAACACCCTAGAGTAAGCAAGCATCACTCCCTATTGGACTGCCCTTGTCATTACTAATCCAAGTGAACAAAGCCTCTGAGAGACAGCCTCCCCCCCAACACAAGATCCTAGAAATATGAAGAAAGGCCAGCAAAAAGGGGGGCCCAATGGAGAAATAATTAGAAGAAACAGATTCTAAACCAGAGAGATTTAGCACTTATGCAGAGAGTATGGATTGGTCTCCAGTCCAGAAAGATGTCCTTGAAGAAATCATGAAGGAGTTTAAAAATCTATTGGAAAACCTGGGAAAAGAAACTCAAGGAAAAATTAATACCCTGCAACAAGAAAACAAATCCTTGGAAGAAACAGTTGGACAAAAACAAAATGAAAATAACTCTTTCTGATCTTCAATTTGGCAAGTGAAAAAAGAAAATGATTCTCTTATAACTATACTTGGGCCAGTGGTAAACTCTTTCAAAAATAGTAAACAAGTTGCAAAAGGTAAATGAAGAAAACTCTCCAAAAAAAAGAAAGGAATCAGTGGAAACTAATGACTTCATGAGACAAGAAAATTCTGTTAAACAAGACCAAAAGACAAAAAAAAAAAAATAGAAGAACATCCAGAAAGAGATCCTAAGATGAAAACACCAAGGAATGTTGTGGCCAAATTACAGAATTATCAGATAAAAGTAAAAATTTTGCAAAACAGTCAGAAAGAAAAAAAAAGTAAATACCAAGGAGCCCCAGTAAGGATTATGCAGGAGCTGGCTACAATAACATTAAGGGATCAAAGGACATGGAATGAGAATTTCCAAAGAGCAAAGGAGCTAGGAATGCTTCTTTCAAGAATCCAATATTTGGCAAAGTGAGCATTCTTTTCCAGGGGAAAAGATGGACATTTAATGAAATGGCAGACTTCCAATATTTCCTGATGAAAATACCAGAGCTAAATAGAAAATTTGGACATAAACAGCAGACTCAAGAGATACATGAAAAGGTAAAAAATGGGTAAAGAAAAAAAATAAACTACTATGCAATAAGATGAAACTGGCTTTATAAGCATTTGGGAGAAAGCATCTCATAACTTTTGAGGACTGAGAGACTAAACTTAGCCAGAAGTGATGGACACTCATAACTTTTCTTTTGAATCAGATAGAATGTTTTAAAAACAATAACTCTGTAAAAAGGGGGGTACAGTAAGGAGATGGGAGGAAGGAGGAGATTGAATGGGGTAAAACTCATTGCATCAAGAGTTAGAACAGACTTATTGTAACAGAGGTGAAGATGAAAGGAGGGGAGAACCACCTGAATCTTCATCTCATCAGACTTGGCTTACAGTTAACTTAGATACACTCAGTTAAGCTAAACAAATTTATCTAACTTTTTAAGCATTAAAATGTAGAAAGGGGAGGGGGATGGGAAGAGGGAAAGAGAGGGAAAGTAAAAGAAGGAAGGAAAAAATGGGAAAACAGAAAGAGGAAAGAAAGGGGTGGGGGCTGATATACGAGGGCAAACACACTGAAGGTGGCAGTATTCAGAAACAAAACACTGGGTAATATGGAGGAAAAAAAGGGAAAATACAAACAGAATGAAGAAAGAATGGAGGGCAATAAAGAGTTTGAATGTGAGGGGGATGAAGTCTCCTTTAAAACTTAAGCAGATAGCAGAGTGAAATAAGAACCAGAATCCTAAAATATGCTGCTTATAAGAATGTTATTTAAAGCAGATAGATACGTATAGAGTAAAGGTAAAAGTTTAGAGCAAAATATATTTTGCTTCAGCTGAAGTGAAAAAAGCAGGTGTGGCAAACTTTATCTCAGACAAAGCAGATGCAAAAATAGCATTAAAAACAAAAGGAAAGAAACTATATCCTTCTTAAAGTTACCATAGACAATAAAGTAATTTCAATAGTAAATATGTGTACACCCAATTCTATAGCATCCAAATTCTTAGAGGAGAAATTGAAAGAGCTGCAGAAAGACATAGAGAGCAAAACTCTACTAGTGGATGACCTCAACTTCCCACTCTCAGATTTAGGGAAATCTAATAATAAAATAAACAAGAAGGAAGTTAAAGAGATAACTAGATTGTTAGAAAACCTAGATATGACAAACCTATAGAAGAAATTTAATGGGAATAGAAAGGAGTATACTTTTTTCTGCAGTACATGCAGTATATTATACAAAAATTGACCACGTATTGAGGCATAAAACCTAATGATTAACTGCAGAAAGGCAGAAATAGTGAATACATCTTTATGAGATCACAATGCAATAAAAATCATACGCAATATTGGGCCAGGGAGATATATACCAAGAAATACTTGGAAACTAAATAACCTCATTTTAAAGAATGAGTGGATAGAGCAACAAATTAGAGAAAGAAATAATGATTTCATCCTAGATACTTACAATAATACAGCAACATACCACACCATATGAAATGCATCCAAGGAAGCTGGCATGGGATATATTATATCTTTAAAATCTTACATGAATAAATTAGAGAAAGAATAATTCAATAAACTAAATATGCAATGAAAAAAATTAGAGAAAGAACAAATCAAAAATCGTCAAATAAAAATCAAATTAGAAATTCTAAAAATTAAAGGAGAAATTAATAAAATTGAAAGCAAGAAAATTATTGAACTAATAAACAAAACCAACATCTGGTTTTATGAAAAAAGAAATAAAATTGATAGACCTCAGATCAATTTGATTAAAAAAAAGTAAGAATAAACTCAAATTGCTAGTATAATGAATGAAAAATGTGAACTCACCACCAATGAGGAGGAAATTAAAGTCATAATTCAGAATTATTTTTCCCAACTCTATGCCAATAAATTTGATAATCTAAGTGAAATGGTTGAATATTTACAAAAATATAAGTTGCCCAGGTTAAATGAAGAGATTAAATACCTAAACAACCCTAACTCAGAAAAAAAAAAATCAAAAAGCCACTATTGAACTCCTTAAGAAAAAATCTCCAAGGCCAGATAGATTCACAAGTGAATTCTCTAAAACATTTAAGAAACAATTGGTTCCAAATCTAAACAAACTCTTTAAATTAATAAGTGAAGACAGGACCAATATGGTGCTTATACTTAAACCAGGAGGAGTTAAGACAGAGAAAGAAAATTATAGACCTATCTCTCTGATGATATAGAGGCAAAAACCTTAAATAAAATATTAGTAAAATGATTACAACAAGTTATCACTCAGATAATACATTATGATAAAGTAGGATTTATCCCAGGAATGCAGCATGGGCTCAATATTAGGAAAACTGTTGGTATAATTAATTATATCAATAACAAAACTATCAGAAATCATATGATCATATGATAAAATACAGCACCCATTCTTAATTAAAAAAAACACTACAAAGTGTACCAAAAATGGATTGTTTCTCAGAATAAGCAGTCAGTATCTATCTGAAACCATCAACAAGTACTATATTCAACAGGGATTGGCTAGAGGCATTCCCAATAAAATCAAGGGTGAAACAAGGATGCCTATTATTATCATTACTATTCAAAATTGTATTAGAAATGATTGCTTCAGCAATTAGAGAAGAAAAAGCAATTGAAGGAATTAAAATTGGGAAATGAGAGAAAAAACTCTCACTCTTTGAAGATGGTATGATGGTATACCTAGAGAATCCCCAAAAATCATCTAAAAAACTATTAGAAATAATTAACAATTTTAGCAGTCACAGGATATAACATAAATCCTCATAAACCCTCAACATATATATATATATATATATATATATATATTACTAGCAAGATACAGAAGAAAGAGATAGAAAGAGAAATCCCATTCAAAATAACCTCATTATAAAAAACCTGCAAAGGCAGACTCAAAAGCTTGTTGAAAACAATTACAAAACAGTTATCGCACAAATAAAATTAGATTAAATAACTGGGCAAACATCAATTGCTAATGGATAAGTCAAGCTAATATTATAAAAATGAAAATTCTACCCAACTAAATTACTTGTTTAGTTCACTACCAATTAAAATTCAAAAAAAATAATTTAATGAGTTGGAAAATGTTGTAAGTATGGAGAAATAAAAAGTCAAGAATTCCCAGGGATTCAAAGAAAAAAATACAAAAGAAGGTGGCTTAGCCTTACCAGATCTAAAATTATATTATCAAGCAACAGTCATCAAAACTGTCTGATACTGGTTAAGACACAGAGCAGTTTATCACTGGAATAGCCTTGGTATAGTAGCAGGAAATGGTGATAGTAATCCACTCTTTGATAAACCCAGAGTCGAGTTATTGGGATAAAGCCTCTCTCTTTGATAAAAACTGTGGTGAAAATTGCAAGTTTGTATGGAAGAAACCATTTAGACCAACACCTCACATCCTATACCAAGATAAGATCCAAATGGTTACAAGATTTAGACATAAAAACCAATATTATAAACAAACTAGAAGTTCAAAGAATAGTTTACCTGTCAGATTTATGGAAAAGGAAACATTTTATGACCAAGCAAGAGATGGAGAATATCATTAAAACAAACTAGATAATTTTGATTACATTAAATTAAAAAGCTTTTGCACAGATGAAACCACTGTAACCAAGATCAAAAGAAATTTAGTAAAATGGGAAAAAAAATTTACAGCTTGTATTTCTGACAAAGGACTCATTTCTAAAATATACAGATAACAGTCAAATTTTCAACAAAAGCCAAAATATTCCCTCAATTGACAAATGGCCAAAGGGTATTCAAATGTAATTTACCAATGAGGAAATCAAAGCAATCCATAGTCATATGAAAAATTGCTCCAAATCATTATTTATTAGAAAAATGCAAATTAAAGCATCTGTGATATACTACCTCACACCTCTCAGACTGGCCAATATGACCAGAAAGGGCAATGATCAATGTTAGAAGGGATGGGGGAATTCTGGGACACTAATATATTGTGGAGCTGTGAACTCAAGCAATCTTTCTGGAGATTATGCCTAAATTGAATTATGCCCAAAGGGCAACAAAAATATGCATACCCTTTGATCCAGCAATACTATTACTGGGCTTATACCCTGAAGAGATTATGAAAAAGGTTAAAGACATCACTTCTAAATAATTATTTATAGTAGCCCTGCTTGTGATGGCAAAGAACTGGAAATAAAATGAATGTCCTTCAAAAGTGCAATGTCTTAACATATGTGGAATATATATGTCATGGAACACTCTTTTTCTATTAGAAACCAGGAGGATGGGGAATTCAGTGAAGTCTGGAAGGATTTGAATGAACTGATGCTGAGCAAGATGAGCAGAACCAGATAAACATTGTACACCCTAACAGCAATGTGATTGTGATGATCAAACTTGATGGACTTACTCATTCCATCAGTGCAATAACCAGGAACAATTTTGGATTATCTGCAATGGAAAATACCATGTGTATCCTGAGAAATAATTGTGGAGTTTGACTAAGGACCAAAGACTATAATTTAAATAAATTTAGACTATAATTTAAATAAATTCAGAAAAAGTTTCCTTATGTAATTTTACTATCTCTTATAATTTAATTTTCTTAAGGATATGATATTTCCCTCATCATATTTAACTGTAAATTAATGTATACCATGGAAGCAAGGTAAAGGCTAACTGAATTTCTTCTGTGGGAAGGGGGGGGGGAACAAGAATGGGGGACAAATTGTAAAACTCAAAATAAATAAATTCTTTCTAAATCAAAAAAAAAAAAAGAAACATTAGTGGGGGGGGGAGCTTTTGAAAACTCTGGAAAAGCCTGGAAATAAGCCTTGAACGATTTGCATGAAGTGATACTGAGTGAAGTGAGCACAATCAGAGGAACACTGCACATTAACAGCCACATTGTGAGATGATCAACTATGATCAATGATCAAGGAAAATTCTTAAGGACTTGTGATAGAATTCCATATCCAGAAGGAAAAAAAACATGGAGTCTAAATGAAGAGCAAAGAATACCATGTATACCAATATTATTTGGTAGTTTCAGGACTAAATTAGTCTTTCAAATTTGACAATTGAATTTCTAGTGAAATTTTCAAAGTATATTGTGATAATCTATGTCAATAACTCGTTTCCCTTGTTTTTCAATGTCGATAATTTGCTTTAAATGGTGAGACTGGAGTAGTTTCAATGGATACCCTATCTTTCTCTATGTTTTATTTTATTCAGCTATGGCATTTATTTGTAGTTTTTCTTTAACAAATCAACAACTGAGGAAACACAGACAGCTGAGTAAAATATGATATAAGATTATAAAATATGGGTCTTAGTTTTATAATGAATCTATCGTGGGTGGTCTGGAGTTAGTGTCTTCCATATCTTACAATCAATGCTAAAGTTATTAGAAGACACATTTGTAGTATCCCAGTACAGTACTCAGAGCACTTTGAGTTATTATGGTTAATTAAATCAGAAGTGACTTTAGGAACAGAGGGAACGTACTTAAAAGGATAGGACTTCATAACTTCAGTTACCAAAGGTTTAAGTACCAGGGATGGGAAGCTAAAGGAGAAGGAGTGTGGGAGAGAGGTTCTTTGGGGGAGGTACATATGGATCATAAAATGATTTAGCTTTGCATGATGCTTTGACTCATGAGGATTATTTGTCCTTGAAGGATACTTGAAAAGGGATTAAGGAATAAAATGTTTATAATTTGATGCAATTCATGACTTTTGCAAAGTGTATTTCTAATGAGACAGAAGATGGGAGGTACTTAGTGACTGTGAGACAATGCTGATTATCATGTCAACCCTTGATTGTATTTTAATTGATTACTTTGAGCTTATCAAAGAAGCCAGTAGTCAATTAATCAACCATTAATTGATGGTGCTTTGATTGATAGTTACTTCTTCCCTTAATACTAGGTAAAGAAGCCCAAAGATTTATTATATTAAGGGGAAAGAAGGGAGATTGGGAACACTGAATAAATTCTATTCAAAAGATTTTCACAGAGAAGGATTAGGATATACTGCCACTTGGGCTTCAAAATATCTATCCTGCTCTACAATGAAGTAGGGAGTGAAGGGGGGAAAAGGGAAGAAGGACTGATAAAGGGGAAGGCAATGCTATAAGTGAAATAAACTGAAAGGTAAATTTTAAAAGAAAGATTAAAAGAGAGAGTGAGCAACACTTTGGTGAAGAGGGTTAAGAGGAAAGAGAGAAAAAAATGGAGAAAGCATGAACTGAATTAGAGGACTGATAATCTTAACTTAAATGTGAATGGAAGGAACTCTCCCATAAAACAGAAGCATATAGCAGTGGATTAAAAAGCACAATTCTGCAGTTTTTTTGTTTACAAGAAACACCATTTAAGTAGAGAGATACATGAAGGATAAAAGTAAAAATATGGAGCACAATATATTATCCTTCAGCTAAAAAAAATAATCAGGGGTAGTGATTCTGATCTCAGATAAAGAAAAAAGAAAAATCCATCTCATTAAAAGGGATAAGGAAAGAAACTACATCTTCTAACAAGGTCCCATTTAAAGTAAAACTAGATCATTATTAAACACATATGGACCTAGTAATACAATATCAAAATTCTTAGAGGAAAAATGAGTGAATTCCAAAGACATGTAGAAAGCAAAACTTTAATAAAGCAGGACCTCAACATCGTCCTCTCAGAACTAGATATATCTAACCACAAAATAAACAAGAAGGCAGTTAAAAAGGTAAATAAAGGTAAGTAAAATCCTAGAAAACTTAGATATTCTAACCCTATAGAGAAAACCTAGGGATAGAAAAGAATATGCATTTTTCTCTACAGTACATGGCACCTATACTACAACTAGCCATGTACTAGGGCAAAATAAAAACAAAACAATGCTATAATCAAATATAGAAAGGCAGAAATAAGAACTGCACACTTTTGAGAAGATGATGCTTTAAAAAGCACATGTAATAAAGGGTCATAGAAAGATAAACCAAAAACTAATTGGAAACTAAATAATGTAATTTTAAAAAATGGGTGGATTAAGCAACCAATTGTAGAAATAATAAAAAATTACAGCCAAGAAAACGATGAGAATGAGACATCATTTCAAAATTTATGGGATGCAGTTAAGGCAGTTTTGGGGGAAAGCTTTCCCCTATCTAACTGCTTATATGAGTTCAATAGAGAAAGAGAAGATCAATGAATTGGGTATGTACCTAAAAAGGCTAGAAAAAGAACAATATACAGATCCCCAATTAAATACCAAATTAATAATTCTGAAAAACAAAGAATCAATTAATAAAGCTGAAAGCAAGAAAGTCATTGACCCCAAAAATAAAATTAGAGTTGGTTTTATGAAAAAAACCAAATAAAATAGAAAATCCTTTCATTAATCTGAATTAAATAAAGAAGATAACCAAATTGCCAGGATGCATAGTGAAAAGGGTGAACCAACAACTAATGAGGAAAAAATTAAAGAAATAATTTGAAGGTTATTTTACTTAAATGTATGCCAATAAATTTGAAAACTCAAGTGAAAAAAAACTGCCCAGAATAATAAAACACTTAAATAATCTCATTTAAAAAAAATAAATTGAAAAAAACATTCAATAAACTACTTAAGGAAAAAATCTCCAGGTCCAGATGGATTTACAAGTGAATTTAAGGAATAATTAATTCCTATTGTACACAAACTATTTTTAAAAATGGGAGTTCTGGATATTTCCTTTTATGAAAACAATTTGATGTTGATACAAAAACCAGCAAAAAACAAAACAAAGAAAATTATAGACCAAACTCCTCAATGATAAACCAAAAATTCACTGCATTGCTTCATTGTCATACCTTGTTCTAAAGATTAATTGTGACCATTGTTATTTCATATGAGCAATGTAATTCAGTATAAATATATGAATTGCTGAATTCCAAAACCTTGCATTGCTATTCCACAAGGATTACTTGATCACTCTGATTCATATTAATTGTCCTTTTAATTGTTAGTTGTGATATCCCACAAAAAAATCCCTAGAATTTCTGCTTCCATACCTATTTATTCACTGAAAACATGAGATTATGCACCAGAGGGAAGGAATTAAATTAGAGCTAGTGGGAGAAAAAGAGAGATTCATATCTCAGACTATAAGAAAAAAAAAGAGAGAAGAAATATAGTGCATAAAGAATTTGCAATTCACCTGAGCAAAAAGATTTATAATGCTTATTTTAAAAAAATACCATTACACATATACATATATATATGTATATATGCATATATGTATATATATATATATATATATATATATATATAGTTATTTCTTCATTTTGCGGTTTTTTTATTTGTTTTACAAGGCAATGGGGTTAAGCAACTTGGCCAAGGTCACACAGCAAGGCAATTAATTAGTGTCTGATGCTAGATTTGAACTTAGGTCTTCCTGATTACAGGATGGGTGTTCTATCCACAGCACCATATAGCTGCCTCTATAGTTATTTTTTAAACAATGACCTTCTGAAACTATGTGATGCAATAGCACATTCATATGTGTGCTGTGTATATCTACACAATATATGTATCCTACAATTTTATGTTTATATATACACATTTTTGTCCAACACACATATCAGTACCTAAGCATATATCTGTATATATTTGTGCGTGCATAGTATGTGCATGTACATAAGTTTTTGCATATGCATTTGTGTATATATGAGTTCATATAGTAATGTATTCATACATCCATATATATATATATATGTATATACACAAAAATAGGTAAATACATATAGATATACAAATAGATTTAAGTATGCTCAAATATATTTATGTATGTATTGTATCTGTTTATTTGTATGCATGGATATATAGTATATATATATATATATATATATATATATATATGTAATATATATGTAGTACATGAGTATATAGATTTATTTGTATATGAGGGGTTGTCAAATTGACCCTTGTAATGGGAACCATATTTCCTGTATTCAGCATGACTATAGTAGTAAATTGTACTGAGTTGTTTTAAAGATATACATGTGTTCAAAATATAGTGCTCCATTCTTCCATATTTCAGTGATTTTCTCATGCTATGGCCTATGTTGATCAGTAGACCTAAGAAATATTACAGACTTATTTCTATATTTTCAAATCAGAGGAATCAAAATAAGTTATGTTATCTGCATGTCATTTCATCAGTAATGTTATGATATATGAATTCCATGCTACATGATACTATATTCGTCTTTAAAACATTTTGTTGAAATAGTTTACTCTGGGATACAGTTGATATGTGCATATAAGATAGCAAACACTCAAATGGAGAAAAATTCTTATCCTTCTGTGGGTCTTTCACAAAAATAAGTGAGTAAATGAATGGGTGAATTAATACATAAATGAAAAAATTAAATTTCTATAGTCAAGGCATGTTTAAAATATCATAGGAATGTTTCTTCAAACAACTTGATGACAATTTTGAATTATCGCAGCAATTTATGACCTACTAATATAGTTGTTCAAATTTAAGGAAATTTGATCTATGTTTTCCTGATTACTAACAAAACTAAAAAAAAACCAGCATTTTCTTACAATATCTAAAAAATGTTTTAAGTAAAGAAATTATCAAGTCCATTGCTTTTCTTTTAAAATTTGGAAAATTGAGGTTTGCCTATATGAAGCATTTCTATTTTTAAGGGTTTTAATTAAAGTATGCTGGTTTTAATATAAGATTCTGGAGCTTATCATAGCTCTAAGATATGTTTCCCTATTTCAGATAAATTTGTTCAAAGAAGATCCATTTTGGATATAATGTAGGACTTTTGAGGGACTCCTGCCAGTAAGACAAGGCTTCACAATAAGGCATCAGTTTGGTTATTGCTTTTGAGTGTAGCTGATCTCAATTGTACCACACTCATAAACATGCTGCTCCCTCAGAGATAGTGAGTCAAAGTACAATTTAATAAAAACTGAGATAAAAAGCAGCAAAGGCAGACTTACTTTGAACAAAAGCCAAATTAATCTGACACTGAAGCATTTTGTTCTCACTGTGAAGGACAGTTAAAATCATCAAACACTTTTCTCATAAAATTGGAATCTGGAATAGATGGATATTTTAGAATGATTGACTTTTATTCCAGGACGATTCTATAACAGAGGAAGAAGACAGAATTTTCCTATCTAAGGTTTAATTACCTTGAAGTATCAATTATATGTAGAGCTCTGTCCAACTTCTAAACTTAACTTATAGTCTGCTTTTCCTGTAATCCCAGGGTTTGTACTTCTATTGAATAGAACCTTTTGTATTAACGCTTTCATGAAAGATTTTTATTTATATCAATGATGTCATAGTGAGATAGAATTGAGGGTCACTAAACCATAATGGGGATCTGTGGGGAAAAATGACATAGAAAACCATGTATTTATTTCTTTTTGTGCTATCTAAATCATTATCTTAAATTATTCCTGAATAAAAATGCAATCTGGCTCAGGCCATGCTGAGAACTTGGGATTGATGGACCAACTCTGAATTATAGTATTTTAATCATAGAAAGTATATATTTAATCCAAATAGGCAAAATTAGAAGATGAATAATGAAATAAGAGGCTTCAAATCAAATCACATCCACGCATTTCAAAATCACAGAATCTGAATCAGAAGGCACCCCAAGGAAATAGCAACTCACACTTGTTGCTGTTCTTTGCATCATATCTGTAATATCTTCATTAAACTGTACAGTTATCACATACATCATTATCTGCTCTTGGAAGGAATGAAAAATAAATCAAGTATTAACTCAGTGCACTTAATCTACTTACATTATTGTATGGGAAGACAATATATGCAACTATAGAAAAATGTAAACATAAAATAAAAAGAGAAAAGTCAAGGAACTGAATAAAATTTTAGAAATTGAATAATCCATAAATAAGCTTATTATGAAAAAAGTTCCCCAAGGCCTAACACATTTACAGGTAAACTCCATAAACTTCTAATAAACAATTAATACCAATACTATAAAAAGTATTTGAAAAATAAATTTCTTTTAACACACCATACACAATTTATTTATATATCTGTCCATCTGTCTTTCTGTCTGTCTGTCTGTCTGTCTGTATGAATGTGTATGATTGTTCATACACCAGGGACAGAAAAAATACAGAAAAAAAAACATATAGGTCTATTTCCCTAATGAATATTAATGCAGAATCTTTCAGAAAATAATAAGGAGATTATCATAATGTATCACAAATATTGTACATCATACCCATGTGGAATTTATAATAACTGTATAGGCTTATAGAACTGGTACAATATTTAAGAAAATTATCAACATAATTTACCATATTAATTAAACACATGATTTTTAAAAAATCACATGATTAATAAAACCAATGCAACCAAGATTAGATGGAAAAGAGGAAATTGGGAAGCAAATTTCATAGGCTTTCTTCTGAAGAAGGCCTAATTTCCAAAATATATTGGAAACTGAGTCATATTTTTGAAAATACATGTCATTTCCCAGTCAAAAGATATGAATATCTTGTTTTCAGATGAAGAAATTAAGTTATCTAAATTAATAAAAAAAGACTCTCTAAATTACCATAGACTAAAAAAATGAAAATTGTATCCCTGAGGTTTCACCTTCCACCAATTAGATTGATTAATATATCAGAAAATAGAAATGTTAAATTTTGGAGTGGATGTGGGACAATTGGAATACTAATGAATTTTTGTTGACCTTGTGAACTGATTCAACCATTCTGGAGATCAAATTGGAACTATGCTCAAAAGGCAATAAAATTGTGCATATGCTTTGATCTAGCAATATCATTACAAGGTCTATATCCCAAAGAGATAATTGAAAAGGTAAAAGAACCCACATGTCCAAGAATATATATATATATATATATATATATATATATATATATATATATGCACAGTAACACCAGCATTGTGTGATGATCAACTATGATAGACTTAGATCTTCTCAGCAATACAGACATCAAAGAAAATTCTAAAAGATTTGTGATGGAAAATATCAACTATATCCAGAAAGAGAACTATAGAATCTGTATGCATTTGTAATCATACTATTTTCAGTTTACAAAAAAATTCTCTTATCGTTTTTCTTTTTTTTCTTATTTATTTATAACATGCCTAAGAAATATATTAACATGACTATGCATGTGTTACTTATTTCAAATTATTTCCTATCTTGGATGGGGTAGCAAAGGGGAGTAATGAGAAATTTTACAAAAATTAATGTTGAAAACTACCTCTAATATAATAAAATGATAATTCTTCCTAAATTAGATTACTTATTTAGGTACAAAAAGCATACCAAATTTGTTTATATAGCTGGAAAAATTAGTTACAAAAATTCAGTTGGAGAAACAAAATAATAACAAGGAAAATAATGAAAAAATAATGCACTGAAATATTTATGGAAGCTCTTCTTGTTGTGGCAATGAATTGGAAATTGAGAGGTAGCACAGCAATTGAGGCATGACTGAACAGATTTTGTCATATGAGTGGGTAGAGTGTAAGAAATCATGAGTGAGCCTATGTCAGAAAAGTCTTGGAAGTGTTACATGAACTGATGCTGAATGAAGTTGAACTAGGAGAACACTGTACACATTAAAAGCAACATTGTACGATGATCAATTATGTTGAACTTACCTTGTCTTAGTAGATCAAGGTTGATTCCAAAAGGCTAGTGCTGGAAAATGCTATCCACATCAAAAGAAAAAAACAACAACTATGGATTCTGAAAGCAGACCAAAGTATAGTATTTAAATATGTTTTGCATTTAATATTTAAAACAAGTTTGGGGTTTTTGGTTGTGTTTTTTCCCCTTATTTCTGATTTTTTTATAACATGACCAATATGTAAATATGAGAAACATTACTATACACAAACAATTTATGTCAGATAATTCTCTATCATGTGGAGGGAGGAGAAATGGGAAGGAGTCAGAAAAAGTGTGTACTCAAAAGCTTGCCAAGAGATGAATTTTGAAAAATATCCTTGCATGTAATTGAAAATAAATGATATAAAAGCACATTAAAAAAAACAGCTTCTATATGTGCTGCTTTAAGTAATTTGAATAAAATACAAAAAATAAAATACTATTAAGAGAAAATCGCATGATTCTATCAAAAGATGAAGAAAGATCTTTAGATAAAATACAATATCTGTTCTTATTAAAAACACTAGAAAGCATAGCTATAAATTTTGAGTATCTTAAAATAAAAGTAGTATATAACTAAACCCTTCTTATATCACTGTTTTGTTGTGGTATAGTGGCTTGGCTAGCTCAGAGAAGCTATGAGTTATGAAATGCAAGGTTACCCAAAATGGAAAAGACATAAGAGAGAGAACTGAGGAAAGATGATCCATTGGAGAGGGAAGCGAAAATCTATTTCAATATCATTGCAAAGAAAACTTCACGGACAATATTAAAATGATAAAAATAACTTTGGAAAAATAAGTTCCTTAATATAAGAAGATGTCCAATATACACTTCGGAAAGAGCGGAGAAAAAAGTCAATTTAATTCTTATATAGCTGTGCCAAAACTAAAAGGAAGATCAGCTCTAGGTCTGTCTAATGATGAGAAAAGGAAAATTTAGTGCTGTAAAGGACAACATTGCACAGGATCCTGGAATATAAGATTTATAAACCAATGTAAACGGAGAGGTCAAATCAAAGATGGAAAGATTGTCATCTTATATCTTACAAGTCAGTGAATAGGAATGAAAGAGCAAAAATATTTCAGAAGAAATGAATAGACCTCATAATAAAAGGGTGAGAAAACAGTACTATAAAAAATAATGGATTTTTATTTGTTAATTCAATGCAAACTATTCTTTTGAAAGGTCTATGTTCCAAATATTAACACTAAAGTGGCCAAAATTGAACTTCTATAAAGAACTTCTGTTTTTTATAAAAATTGCCCCAAAATAAAACATCACATTCATAATAATGGTTTGGAAAGCAGAAGGAAGAAATCAAAAGGTAGTTGGAATAATGAGCAAGTTTGACCATAGAGTACAAAATTAAGCAGGGCAGAGGATAATAGAGATAAGGTACCAGTCACAAAATACTCTTTTCAACAATCCAAAAGATGGCACAATAAGTGGACATCACCAGATAATATCAAAATATACTTTGCAGACAAAAATGAAGAAATTCTCTAAACTCAGTTAAAACAAATCTGGATCAGACTGAGGCTTAGAACATGACCTTGCTACTGCAGAATTAAGATTTAAATTGAAGCAAGCAGAAAAATAATTAAACCATATATGTTTGATCTAGATAATACCCCTTATAAATATGATTTAGAAATAATAAATACAACGTATTAGATCTGGTAGAGTGCCATAAAAAAATGTGCCCAGAAGTTCACAATAGTGTATAGGAGGCAGCAGCAATAACAAAAACAAAAGCAAAAATATTCCACAGAAAAAGAGAATCAAGAAAGCAAAATGACTCTCTGATGAGGATTTACAAATATTTGAAGAAAGAAAGAAGCAAAATGTAAGGAGAAAGGGATGCATATACTTTACTGATGCAAAATACCAGATAATATTGAGGAAAGATAATAAGCAATAAACAGAAAAATGGAAAATAGAATGTGAAATCTCTTAAGAAAATTAGAGATGTCAAGGTAATGTTTCACACAAAAATAGGCATGACAAAAGCCAAAAGTGGTAGGAGATTAAGAGAAGTAGAAAAAGAGATTGAGAAAATGTATCATGTAGGTAATGAAGAATTATAAAGAGAAATCTTAATATCAGTGATCACCATGAAGGTATGATTACTGAATTGGAAAGAAACATTCTAGACAATGAAGTCAAATAACTCTTAGGAAACAGTGTCAATAATAAGCCTAATGAAGATGATGAGTTTCCAGCTTAGCTATTTAAATTTCTAAAATATGACAATGTTGCATTCAGTATGCCAACCAATTTGGAAAACATAATTGAATTTTGGCTACTGATTTTGAAGAAAATCAGCTTGCTTCCAAATCATAAAAATGAACACTGTGAACAGTGTTCAAATTACAGAAAAATTACACATATGTAACACATCAGCAAAGTTTTTATTATAAATTGTATAGTAGCCTTCAGCAATATATAAAAGTTATCAGAAGATTGGGTTGAATTTTTTTCTTTAGCTTTCGAAGTATTATTTTAAATCATCTATTTTCATACAATTAGAAAACCTAAATGCAAGAGCCATCAGTAGTCATGTTTCACTCTCCTCAAAATCGCTGTGAGATATTTGGGGTATATACAAAATATTTTTGTATGCAACAGTCATTTTTGTTAGCAAATAATTTGGAAATCTTTTGTGTTTTGCACAGCAGAGAACCAATAGAGTAATTATGACCTTTGAAGCCACTGGTCACTTTAGATGGTGCAGTGGGTAGAGCACCAGCCCTGAAGTCAGGAGGACCTGAGTTCAAATCCAGTCTCAGACACTAGCTGTGTAACCATGGACACGTCACCTAACCCCGGTTGTCTTGCATCCATCACCATCTCCAGGAGTCCCAATTCATATCTGGCCACTGGACTCAGATGGCTTAGAGAGAAGAGCTATGGTTAAGATAAAAAAAAAAATAAGAACCCACACTGATTAGGTGACAATAGATCACACTGTATTTGGGGGGTTGAAAATGGCAAGATTTTTAGAACTTTAAAAATGATCAGGTTTCCAGCTCTGAATATATAGCATCAAATACAAGAGCTAATGATCACATCTTTATTTTTTTAGGGTTTTTTTTTTGCAAGGCAGATGGGGTTAAGTGGCTTGCCCAAGGCCACACAGCCAGGTAATTATTAAATGTCTGAGGCCAGATTTGAACTCACTGCACCACCTAGTTGCCCCAATGATCACATCTTCTAAAGGTTTCAGACATGGCACTGAGTGACTGCTTTGGATAAATGGAGGTTTGGAAGTAAAAGAGACTGATATTTTAAGGAGAAAATTTCCCCAAATGACTAACTGCAAGCCCTTATTGATATCCACTTCAACATAGTTCAGAAGAGTTCCAACTCTTTTTAACTTTTCTCAGGCACAGATATTGTCGTATCACTCCTTCGCCCCAGAATACCCCCTCCCCAATCCAAGGTGCTTTCCTGCCAGTGGCAGGGGGGTGGGTGGCTGGTCTAGGTCTTGGGCGAGGCTGGGTCCCTGATGTTGAACCGCCGATTAGGTTTAGTGTCTTCTTGCATCAGCTCCTGCAGCTGGCCGATCTGCTCCTCGCCGAAGTCATGCAACTGCTCTTCGATGAGGCGGGCTCCCAGCTGTGCCCTCTCTGCCACCTTCGCCTGTTGGCCTAGCGCCGTGGCATACTTCTCCCACTCACCGAGGAAGCGCAGCGCCTCCTGGCGGCCAGCGTCGTTGTGCCTCCGGAACTCGACTTTCCCGTACTGGTCGCCGAGGGCGTGCAGGTCGGGCGGCAGCACGCGGTGCAGCGCCAGGAGCCGCCGGCACAGGGCCCGGATGCGGGACGCGTGCGGCCCGGATGCAGGACACGTGCAGCCTGGACGTGGGACACGTGCAGCCCGGACACGGGACACGTGCGGCCCCGCCGTCGCGGCCCGGCGGCTTCCCATTGGGTTGAATTTGGAAGAGGCAAATGAACTAGACACAAAATTGTCATAATTTGTTAGATTACAGGAAAAGCAAATGAATTATTGGGGGGGGGGGCTCTCATTGTGCCTCATTCACTACATGAAAGCTTTTGACTGTGTGAATCATAAGAAAATGTGATGTGTTTAAAGAAATGAAATCAATTTACTTAACAATTAGAAACAAAGAAGAAACAAGTTTAAGACTAGAGAAGGAATATGATGCCTGTGTATTGTAACTTAATGTATTTAACTCTATATTGAGTACATCATGTTAAGTTCCACATTGGACAAATCAAAAGCAAGGAATTAAAGTTACCAGGAAAAATAGCAGTATTCTCAGAAATACGCTGATAGCAGAAAAAGAAAAAAAAAAGAATACAGAAACATTTTGATTAGACTGAAAGACAAAAGGACAAAAATCAGTTTGAAGTTTAACCTGAAAAATTTAAAAAAAATATATAAGTACACTTAAAATTTTGGCAACTGATCATATTGCTTAATGAAAAATAGAGGGAGAAGAAATGGAATTTTTGTCAGATTTTAAATGTTTTTTCTAAAAGATCACTATAGGTGATGACTGCTGCAAAGCAAATAAAAAAAAAATCCTTGCTACTCAGAAAGAAAGTTATAGCAAACCCGGTTAGCATACTGAAAAACAGAAACAATACCTTGATCACAAAATTCATAACGTCAAAACTAAACTTTTTCAGTAGCAATGTATGACTGATAGCTAGATTATAAGAAAATTTGAGGGATGCAGAATTGACACTTTATAATTGGGGTGCAGAGGAGATTTTTAGAATCCTTTGAACAACAAATTAAATGACACTTCAAGGAATGAACTCAGATTATTAAATGGAAAGTCAAATGCTTAAGTTTAAATCCAGTGGTCAAATAATAAGACAAGACTTGGAAAAAACCTGATTCAGGAAAGATGAAAGAAAAAAGGAAGGGGAGAGAGTAGAGGATGAGATGGGTAAATAGTGTAATGGCAACATTGAACATGAACTTGGACAGACTTTTAGAGATAGTGGAGGATAGGACTATTGACCTTGAATTTGGGAAAGAATGAATCTGAAATCAGATTTCAACAGTCTTCTATTTATTGAGCCATCTAGTTGCCTCTAGAGAACACTAAAGAATCAACTTAAAAGAAAACCAAAGTAGTTGAAACAATTAACGTTAGTAAAGTTGCAGGATATGAAAGAAAACCACATAAATTATCAGAATTTTTATATACTATAGGAAGTTAGTAGGAAGAGATAGAAAACCAAGTTCCATCACTGCATACAACATATAATTCTTGGGATTCTATCCAAACCTGGTAATTACATAAACATGTCAGATGTCAAGACAAATCAAGGCATAATATGACCACAATTTTAATACTTTTTTATACATTTAAAATTGTATCTAAAAATGGAGAAATATTCATTGCTAAACATTATAATATTGCCTAAATTAATTCAATTGTTTAACATCACTCAATTCAAACTTTTAAAGAATTTTTTAGAGAACTTGAAAAAATATTAGCAAAATTAATCTGTAATAATAAAAGATCAAGAATATTAAGGGGAAAAAATAAACACAAAAATGCAAAGAAAGGAGAGCTATCAATACCAGATTTCAAATTGTATTACAATGTGCTAAATCATCCCCAAACTCTGGAACTAGCAGCAAAATAGAGTGGCAGATCAGAGGAATAAATTAGATATACAAAACAATAATAAATGACCATAATAATCTGATATTTGATAAAATCAAAGATCCAAACTTTGGGGAAATGAATGCACCTTTTGACAAAAAATTCTGGACAAACTACAGAGCAGCTTAACTTAAATTCAACATAAACCAAGATTTCATATTACATATGAAAATCAAATCAAATTATCAAGACACAATGAGTTAAATCATAAGCAGTCTAGTGAGAATGGAAACATTTATCTCTCAGGTATATAGTTAAGAGTTCATTATTAAAAAAGAAATAGAGAAGATCACAAGAAATAAAAATGAATATCTTGATTACATGAAATTAAAAAAAAATTTGCACAAAATAAACCATTCCAGTCAAAATTAAAAAGAACTTAAGCAACTAAGAGTTGAGGGCTAAATTAAAGCCATTTCTCAGATACATATGTAAATGAGTCAAATTTATAAAAAATCATGTTCCAATTGATTAATGGTCAAAAATGTATGAACAGGCAGTTTTTAGAAGAAATCAGTTCTATCACTAGTCACATGAAAAACTATTATTAATCTGTATAAATCGGGGAAATGAAAATTAAAACAATCATTACACCTTTCAGATTGTTTAGCATGACATAAAAGGAAAATAGTTATGATTACTAATTCATTAATTAATTAAATCAATAATGTCTCACAATATAAAAGGTAAATACAACACAAATAGGGGTTCTAGAGTTGAAATGTCAAAGTGGATATGTGCTACTTTGTCACTATGTCTACTTCTGATCCTATCTGGAAATACAAAATGTAAGTAGCTAGGTGGTGCAGTGGATAAAATTCTGGGTCTGATGTCAAGGAGGGCTTAATTCAAATCCAACATTATAATCCTCCTACCTATGTGACTCAATGAAAGACACAGTCCTGTTTGTCTCAGTTTCTCATCAGTAAAATAAGTTGAAGAGGGAAATGACAAATCACTTCAATATTCTTTTCAAGAAAATCCCAAAAGAGGTCTTGAAGATTTGGGCATGATAAAAAAAAAGACAAAAATGGGAAATTTTCAATGTAGTCCATCAGAGCAGAAACAAGAAATCTCAAGGAGTAAACCAAAAAGTATAATAAAAGCTAACTTTTATATAATACATGCTTTGTACTAGCCAATGTACTAATTGCTTTGTAATTTTTATCCCATTTTATTCTTGCAACAATCCTGGGAGGTGGATACTGTGATTGGCTCCATGTGTATAAATGGAAATGCTAGAAAATCCCAAATGGTGTCATGAAGAGTTGGTCATGACTGAAAAAAAAAGACAAAAAAGGTGATATTTTCAACAAAATCCATCAGAGCAGAAACAAGAACTCTCAAAGACTAAATGAAAAAGTATGATAATAAAAGCTAACATTTTTATAATACTTGCTAGTTACTAGACAATGTACTATTTGTTTTATAACTTTTATCCCATTTAATCCTTTCAACAACCCTGGAAGTAGATACAATAATTAGCTCCATTTTCACAAATGGAAATTCTGTGGCAAACAAGCAATTTCAGTGACTGAAACTGGATATAAACCTAGCTCTTCCTTTCTCCATGTCTAGTGCTTTATCCAGCTTTGTCTAATACATAAGAATGTACCACAAGTATGTTCCATATAAATATATATATATATATATATATAATTGTGTATAAATAGATATATACATATATACAAACATGCCTAATAATATATATTATATATAATATATACAATATTATATATACACAGAGAGATGTAAAAACAGATAGTATATGTGAGAGAGACAGAGAAAGAGAAACAGAATGAGTTTACAAGTAGCCCATGATTTTGAATTATCATGGGATACCTCATGTAATTCTCACCATACCATTCAAAAGTAGTCCAAGTAATGCTATACTATTGTGATTTACTTTTTAAAGAAACTGAGTTTCAGTGTGTTCAGGCAGTTCATAAAGAAGTAAATCATGGCAGAACCTCAATTCAAAATCAAGACTTCTGAGTACAAATCCAGAGGTATTTTCTATCATAAAAAAGCTGCTCCCAAATAAAGAACATATGAATGTTTACTGCCTTATATTTATGTAGAATTATTCATTTTTTGCATCTTAAAATTTTATTTTCTATAGGAAAACCTACCTGGGCATAATTAAGGTGGCAGCATGAAACTAGCCTACTCCTGGAAATTTTCCCTACACAACTTAAATGAAACCTCTTAAATAGATATTAAAGCTACAGATGCCCCCAACAAGAAAAGATTGAAACAAATTTTCAACTGTAGATATCATGGAGGATCTTGAATGAAGGTCTGTCTCTTCAGGGGAAATGCAGAAGAAAAGCCCAGCTAAGAAGGAAAGTGGGAAAAGCAGCAAGAGGTTTTTAAACAGAATGCAATCCAGGTCCCGACAGCTAAACAACAGCAGAGGTTCCAACAGCAAGTTAATGAACAAGCAGAGAGACTTCCAACACCAAACAAAATCTGAACCTTGGGAACAGCATGACAAAAGACAGGATTGGTATGGGAATAAACCATGGGATGTGGCAGAACCTTAACATAAAGTAGTGAAATGAACCTCTGCATAGGCAATACTTGGGCTGCATAGGTAACATATTAGCCAGTGATAAGTCAAGGATAAGAACCCAGTCTTAGCACAAAAAGCTTGAATCTATACTGCCTATATCCAGGAGCAGAGTTCAAAGAATCAAAATGAATAAAACAAACTTGAAAGAGATTCTTCAAATAGAGATAATAGAAATGTCACCTCAGAAGAAGGAAGCAGTGACAAATTACCTAAATGTAGAGTCTCAAAGGAGTATATGAATTGGACTCAAATACAAAATGGAGAAGAAGAGTTTAAAAAAGAATTTAAAATCAAAGACAAGAGGAAGAAGAAACATGGGGGAAAAGGCAATGAAAGTCAAATTGGAAAATTATGAAAAATTGACCAAAGAAATCAAGTCCTTTAAAAGTAAAAATAACCAAGTGGAAAAAGAATACAGCTCTTGAAAAAATAAAATCCTAACAACTGGAAAGGGAATGCATTTCAACAAAAAAGTAAAATTAACCAACTGGACAAAGAAACACAAAAATTAACTCAAGAAAACAATACTGTAAAAATTAGATTTGTACAAATAGAAAGCTATGTATCTGTAAAACACCAAGATTTCATAAAACAAAATAAACAGACTGAGAAAACTGAAGAAAATATAAAGTAACTTTTAGGAAAAAAAATAATGACCTGGAAAATAGATCCAGGAGAGATAATTACTGGTCTACAAGAAAGCCTAGATAAAAAAAAAAAAGATTCTTCATCATAAGGCCATCAATGAAGTTACTTCCATATTTTGCTGCAGTTGTGGTTGCTAATTATAATTCCCTCCATCCATTTCTCCCCATTACCATTTATTTTATTTTCACTCTCCTTTCACTCTGTCCTTCTTCAAAAGTGTGCTTTGGGACAGATCAGTGGCACAGTAGACAGAGCACCAGCCCTGGACCAAGAGACTCCAAGATGATATCTGACCCCAGAGATGCAGCAACCACCCAACCCCTTGGTCCCAGAAATGCCACCCAATCCCAGCACTTTGCAAAAAAAGTAAAAAAGGAAATGTGTTATATCTGACTACCCTCTCCCATGATTTGTCCTCTCCTATGATCTACCCTCTCCTCTATCATCTACAACCCCGCCCGCTCACCTCCCCTATCCCCTTTCTCTCGTATTTCTCCTAGATTTCTATGACCTATTAAGTATGTATGTTGTTTCCCCCTTACATACCATTGAAAAAGCTATTTCCTGACTCTTTTACATGAAATATCTTAATCTATTCAATCCCTCCTTTCTTTTTTCTTCTAGTACATTTCTTTTTCAGCCATTTACACCAATTGAAAATAATATTATGCCACCAAATTTGACTCTCTTGGTGCCTTACCTATATAAACTCCTTCTAACAGCTCTAATAAATGAGAAGGTTTATATGAGTATTAACAGTATCATCTTCAAATGCAGAAATATATGCAGTTGATCATTATTACATCCCTCATATTTGACCCTTCTTGTTCACCTTCTCTATGTTTCACCTGAGTGCTGTAACTTGAAGATCAAACTTTCTGTTCAGCTCTGGCTGTTTCAACAGGAACACTTGAAATTTCCCCCTTTCATTAAAAGTTCATCTTTTACCCTGGAAGAGCATGTTTAGTTTTGTTGGGTAGCTGATTCTTGGTTTCTACTGTCTCTTCTCTGCTTCTTATAACTCCAAATAAATTCCCTTTTCAACACTTGTTTATCCAAGTCTTCATTAAACAATTGTTTCTCTCTTAGCTAGTCCTTTTACTAAATTCCTCTTTCTGCTAATTGCAAGGAAGAGAGATAAGAGCCAGAACTTCAAGTGGACAAGTGGTGGAGAGAGGGAAGGAGGGGAGAAAGCATTCTGTCAGCACAGAATCACAGTTAAGAAGCAAGGAAGAAAAAAGTCAACAGCATTTAATCATATTAATATTTATTTATCTGTTCAGACAATGTTCTCCAATCATGTAGACTCAAAATAAGTTATCACTGGTGATTTTGAAGCCAACTGAGTAAAGACACTGTACTGTCAATGTTAGTGAAGGCTCGAGTTCATTCCTAGAAGGAGCAGCTCTTAGTATATCATCCATATAAGGAATAATACACACCTCTGGGAAGTGGTCTCTGATAAGCTGAAGAGCTTTAGATCCATGAAGTTGACACATAGTTGGATTCTTTTTCCTACTCTCTGGGAGTACTTTTCACTAATATGTTTTATAAGGTCTTTGTAGATTGATAGATGGTATGGAAAAAGCAAAACATCTGCCATCTTGAGGGGTGACAGTAATGGAATAAAAGCAATCCTTAATAACAATAATCCATATTTTCTGTCCCATGGGGATCATGGGAGATTGAAGTCAAGTTGTAGAGCTCCTATAGGTTCCATTTGGGCATTGACCTGTCTCAGGTCTATGAGCATTCTCCATTTACTTGACTTTTTTCTTAATAGCAAAAGTGGAAAATTCCAAGGACTATTTGATTTCTCAATATGTCCTTGTCCAACTCTTCTTGGACTATATTAATAAGGGCTTCAATTTTCTCTGTGGTTAAGGTCCACTGCTCCTCCCATATGGTCTGATCATTTATCCATCTTTTTGATATTGTTGTCATTGGTATAACTCTAAGATGTTGAGTCTGTGAGTCAGTGACACCCATCAGAAATACTGTGTAGTGAGTGTTAACCTCATTTGACCTAATATGTTATGACCCCATAAGTTAATAGGCAGGGTTGGTAACACAAGTTTTAGAGTTCCTCTTTTTTCTCCAAATAAATCTGCATAAAAGGTATTGGTGCCCACAGCAGAACAATTCTGAATCATGTCTTCTATTGTATAATATCCTTTTTACTGCTTGCTAATGCCCTTTTGCAATCATTGTTGCAATTCTCCTTAGCTGTCTAATCAAAATGTCTGCAGCTGGTCCCTCCCCTATTTCTGTAAGAATAGCCTGTGTGAGGTGGGCAAGGAAGTCTGTAAAACTTTCTTGTAGTCCTTATGCTATTTTCATAAAAGTTTTCTCCATTCCCTTGGAGGACTGGCCAAGCCTCAGTTGCACACAGCACCACTTATTAGTACCTGGTCATCTCATAGTACAATATTGACCTGTGCCAGATAGTTGCTCAAAATTAAAGTTAACCTGTTGTTCATCCTGAAGTACTTGTTTTCTACATTGTTCTCAAAATTCAGAACACAAAAGCAAGTAATCTCCTGGTTCCAAACATGTCCTAGTGACCTGCCTCCAGTCATGAGGAGGAAAAAGAGAATAAACTATTTGGCACAGGAGAGTTCTAACACATGTGGAGGCAGGACCATAATCAACAGATACATTTTCTGTATTTCCCAGAGCATTCTGATATCAAGAGGCTCATAATTCCTCAAACATTGCAGTGGTCATCAGTCTCTAAGATCTTTGTTCTCTTCTCCCTTTTCCCATGTTTGTCTAAGAGTCCTTTCTAGGAGCATCTGTTCTCTATTTAGTCTTGGCTTTTGCACTGGAGATGCAGAGGGCTGCATGATAAAAGAGGAGCAGCAGGGCAAATAAAGTCGATCTCTTGGTCACTACCTCCTGTTTCTTTTCTATGGGCCTTTTTATTTGTTTCTGAGGCCACTTCCCTTGATGCTGCTATGTTGTTTACAAGAAACACCTTCGAAGTAGAGCGCTACACACAGGCTATAGTTAAAAGGTTGCAGCAAAATATATTTTGCCTCAGTGAAAGTAAAAAATCTAGGTTAGTGATCCTAATCTCAGCCAAAGTAAAAGCAAAAAACATGTCATTAAAAGGAATAAGGATGGAAACAACATCTTCTTAAAAGGCACCACTGGAAATTCAACTCTATCATTACTAAACCTATATGCACCTAGTTGTATAGTATCCAGATTCCTAGAGGAAAATCCAAGTGAATTACAAGGAGAAATAGACAGCAAAACTTTAATGATGGAAGTCCTCAATCTCCCTCTTTCAGAACTAGATAAAACTATAACAACAACAACCACAAACCGAGAAGGAAGTTAAGGTGAATGAAATATTTAAAAACATAAATATGATAGACCTCTGGAGAAAACTAAAGAATATACCTTCTTCTTGGCAGTACATCTTCATCAAAATTGACCATGTACTAAGGCACAAAAACCTTAAAAAGAAATACAGGATGGCAGAAATAATAAATACACACTTCTCAGACCATATAGAATAAAGGTTCAGGAAAAGATAAACTAATAACTAATTGGAAATTAAATAATGTTAGCTTAAGTGATGGATGGATCAAACATCAAATAATAAAAATAATAATTATATACAAGAAACTGATATTAATGAGACACTATGTCAAAATTTATGAGATGCAGTCGAGGCAGTTTTGAGGGGAAAAATTTATATCTCTAAATGTCTATATGAATAATATAGAGAATCAAGAGATCAATGAACTGGTTATGCAACTAAAAAAGCTAGAAAAAAGAAAACGTTAAACATGCCCAATTAAATACCAAATTAGAAATTCTGAAAATCCAGGGAGAGATTAATAAAATGGTAATCAAGAAAAACATTGATCTCACAAATAAAACCAAGAGTTGGTTTTATGAAAAAACCAAAAAAAAATAGACAAATCTCTGGATTAACCTGATTAAAAAATTAAAATATCTGAATTACCAGTATCAAAAAAGAAAAGGGGTGAACTAACCACCAATGAGGAGGAACTCAAAGTGATAATTTGGAGCTACTTTGCTAAAGCATATAACAATAACCTGGACAACTTGAGTGAAATGGAAGAATATTTACAGAAGAGGAAATAAATTACTTAACCCCATTTCAGAAAAATAGTCATTGAAGAAACCATCAATAACCTCCTGAAGAAAAAGTCTCCAGGTCTATCTGGGTTTATGAGTGAATTCTACCAAACATTTAAGGAGCAATTAATTCCTTTTCTATATAAACTATTTTAAAAAATAGGAAGGGAAGCATTTCTGCCAAATGCCTTTTATGACACCAACATGGTGTTGATAATTAAACCAGGAAGAATCAAAAGAAACAAAGAAAACTATAGACAAATATCCCTAATGAATATTGATGTAATAATCTTAAATAAAATTTTAGCAAAGAGACTACAGCAAGTTATTACCAGAATAATACACCATGATCAGACTGGATTTATACCAGGCAGGCAGGGTTGGTTCAACATTAGGAAAACACTAAACATAAAAAATATCAATAGTAAAACGAACAGAAATTATATGATTATCTCAATAGATACTGAAAAAGTCTCATAAAATACAACATCCTATTAAAAACACTAGAAAGTTTAGGAATAAATGGAGTTTTCCTTAAAATAATAAATAGTATCTATCCAAAACCAATAACAAATATTATATTTAATGGGAATAACCTTAGAATATTTCCAATAAATTCAGGGGTGAAACAAGGATGCCCAATATCACCATTACTATTCAATATAGTATTAGAAATGATAGCTGTAGCAATAAGAGAAGAAAAAGAAATTGAAGTAATCAGAATTGGCAATGAGGAAGCAAAACTTTTACTCTTTGCAGATGATATCATGGTATACCTAGAAAATCCAAGAAAATCATCTTAAAAACTCCTTGAAACAATAAATTCAGCCAAGTGGCAGAATATAAAATAAACCTACCTTAATTATCAACATGTCTATATATGAACTAGAAAACCCAAGAACAAGAGATAAAAAGTGAAATTCTATTTAAAATAACTGTAGACAGCATTAAGTACTTTGGAATCTACCTCCCAAGACAAACCCAGAAACTATATGAACACAATTATAAAGCTCTCTCACCAAAATAAAGTCAAATATAAATAACTGGAAAAATATCAAATGCTCATGGATATGTCAACCTAATGTAATTAAAATGTCAATTCTCATAAAATTAAATTACAGTGCCATACCAATCAAATTATTAAATAACTATTTTACCAAACTAGAAAAAATAGTAACAAAATTCATCTGGAGTAACAAAAGAGTACTAAAAGCAAGAGAACTAAAGAATAAAATGTAAAGGAATGTGGCCTAGCTCTACCAGATCTAAACTATACTATAAAGTGGCAGTCATCAAAACTGCCTGGTACTGGCTAAGAAATAGAATGGATAAGTGGATTAGGATAGGTTCAGATAAAACTTGCATTAAAAGATGACAGTAAACTACTATTTAACAAACCCAAAGACATCAGGCTCTGGGATAAGAACTCATTATTTGTCAAAAATTATTGGGAAAACTGGAAAATAGTATGGCAAAAATAAGGCATAGATACACATTTCACACCCTAAACCCAAATAAGGTTAAAATGGATACAGAATTTAGACTTAAAGAGCGATACCATAGATAAATTAATAGATCAAAAAATACTCTCTCTATCTGATCTATGGAAAAGGGCTAAATTTATGACCAAACAAGAATTAGAAAACATTATAAACTGCAAAAAGAATGATTCTTACTATATTAGATTAAAAAGATTTTGCCATAATAGATTTAATGCTTCCAAAATTAGAAGAAAAGCAGAAAGCTGGGAACAATCTTCACAACTTAGAGTTCTGATAAAGGTCTCATTTCTAAAATATATAGGGAAATGCATCAAATCTATAAGGCCAAAAGTCATTCCCCAGTTGATAAATGGTCAAAAGTCCAACAAATAGTTATCAAATGAAGAAATTAAAGCTATATATACACACATATATGAAAACATGCTCCAAATCACTATTTATTAAAGAAATGGAAATTAAAACAACAATGAGGTATCATCTCACACTGATTAGATTAGTTCAGATGAGAAAATGGAAGATGATCAATGTTAGAGAGGGTGTGTGCAGATTGGGACACTAATGCTTTGCTGGTGTGTTGTGAATGGATCCAACCTTCCTAGAGAGTAATATGGAAGCATGTCCATGCAGCAATAAAACTGTTAACAACCTTTGGTGCAGCAATTCCAAATCTAGAACTATATACAGAAGAAATTATAAGAAATGGAAAAATCCTACATGCTTAAAAATATTCATGGAAGCGCTTTTTTGTAGTGGCAAAGGATTAGAAATTGACAGGATGGGGACGGCTAGGTTGTGCAGTGGTTAGAGCACTGGCCCTGGAGTCAGGAGTACCTGAGTTCAAATCCAGACTCAGACACTTAATAATTACCTAGCTGTGTGACCTTGGGCAAGCTACTTGGCCACATTTGCCTTGCAAAAACCTAAAAATGGGGTGGCTAGGTGGCGTAGTGGATAAAGTACCGGCCTTAGAGTCAGGAATAACTGGGTTCAAATCTGGTCTCAGACACTTAATAATTACCTAGCTGTGTGGCCTTGTGCAAGTTGCTTAACCCCATTGCCTTGCAAAAACCAAAAAAACCTAAAAAAATAATAACAAAAAAAATTGATAGACTGCCCATTAATGGGGGAATGGTTAAACAATTTATGGTACAAGAATACTGTAGAATATTATTGTTCTATAAGAAATCATAAATGCTAAGACATCTAAGAAGTGTTGAATGACTTATGGGCTCTGATGCTAAGGGAAGGAGCAGAACCTAGAGAACAATGTACACATTATGAGATGAACAACCTTGATGGGAGCAACTCTTCTGGACAATCCAGAGAAGTACGTCAATAGTATTTTACTGGTTATGGACTATATTTTGTAACTTGAAAATATGCATACACAAATGCATGAAAACATTTAAATAATGAATTTTTTAAAAAAAGTTCTCATGACTGGTCAAGCTGTTTCAAGAACTAAACTTTCCTGTTACTAAAAGCCTTTTGCTGGCTTCCCAGCTTTCTGGTTCACACTGGGCTACACTCCCTTTTTAGTCATGCAACAAACCTTTTCACAAAGTTCCTTCAAGATAGATTGTTGAAAATTTGTTGATCATTTCTTTTTCCCAAGTGTGTGTGTGTGTGTGTGTGTGTGTGTGTGTGTGTGTGTGTGTGTGTGTGGTGGTTTCTATTGTTTTAGAATCTTCATATAGGCTTCATTCATAGTTATTTTAGTAGACATCCAGGATCTTCCTAACTTTTTACCAACATTTTTTATTTAGAATTATTTAATTAGAATATTATTTATTTAAAATGATCATTTCTAGGGGATAGCTAGGTGGCACAATGGATAGAGCACCAACCCTCAGGTACTGAGGTGTACCTGAGTTCAAATCGGGCTCCAGACACTTAATAATTACCTAGCTGTGTGGCTTTTGGGCAAGTCACTTAACCCCATTTGTCTTGCAAAAAAAAACTAAAAAAAATGGTCATTTCTAGAACACTTAAATATATACTACTTATGTCATCTTTTCAATAATGCTTTGAGTGTGGCACAATAGCTAAAACATCACAACTGAATTAGATAAATGCATTATTTTAATTCTTCTATGAATTCATTCAGAGACCAAAGGAAGTTATGTAATATTTCTGGTCTTTATCTTCCCTATTTATAAAATAAAAAACATAGGATGAGTTGTTCTCAATAATCTTTTGAGTTTTCAAAATTCCAAAGTTCTTAGTAATTTGAAAAGTGCATTATGTTTAATTTTTCACTTACATCTTTTTCTCTTTAACCCTTCCAATTTTCAACCATATGAGTATTCCCTGAACCAATGATTACCAGACAATATATGTTTTATTCAATAATCTTCACAAATTCCTGTGACTGGACAAGGAAAAAATCCATTACTAAGATTTTTTTCTCTTGTTTCCAAACTAAATAAGGTATGAAACAACCATTCTTAATGCTTTTCAAAAAGTCAGAGGTATAGTCCAAATTTTCCAAAGAAATTTTCACAAAATTTTGCATAACAAATAGCTTACATTTTCCTTTTTCTTTCTTATTCAGTTTCTGATGAAAGTTATATTAGCTTCTAAATATAATTATCATTATTTTTATTTATTCATATCTCTTTGTTATTTACATCATTAGTGGCAGTAATGAAATGTGATTTTCTTTCCTAGATCCTTCTGAAAAAGAGTTACTTCATAATTTTTTTTGTCACATTTTGCTCCCAAAAAAGGGTATAGTTGTGGAGAGTAGAAAGGGGAAAGAATATATCTACAGCAACTTCCAGTATATAAATGGCTTTTCAATATTATCAAGCCTATTTTTATTTTATTTTTTAGGTTTTTGCAAGACAATGGTGTTAAGTGACTTGCCTAAGGTCATATATCTAGGTTATTATAAAGTTTCTGAGGCTGGATTTAGATTCAGGTCTTCCTGACTTCAGGGCCATTACTCTTTCCACTAAGATTTCCAAGACATATATCAAATAAAACCAAATAGATTCATGAACATATGTTCCTCAGAAATAAGAATGTGCTGTTAAATCATAAAATGTTTTCAAAATTTTGGTTTTGATATTTCAAATATTAATGAAATTATGTTATTCTTGCTCAAGAAAGCTAAATTTGTTAATTATATCTAGAAAACAAGATTAAAAACTCTGAATGTTCAAAAGATTTATTAATGCTAACTAGACTGGTGCACTAGCTTTCTTTCAGTGTGTATGTATATTTTTTTTCATTTTATTTTCCCCAGGTTATATGCAAAGATGAGTTTCAACATTGATTTTAAAAACCTTGAGTTGTGAATTCTGTCCCCTCCACCACCCATCCATTCCCCCTCATGAGAAAGTAAGTTATTTGATATAGGTTAAAAAAGTTTAGTCATGAAATAGTTACCACCATGTAAAAGTAACCATAACCCTACTGAAACATAAATAAAAAAAATAAAAAGAGAAACCTCAGGAATAAAAAAGTATTTTCAATCTATATTCGGACGGCATCAACTCTGTCTTTGGGATGCAGAATATTCTTTATCATCAATCCTTCAGAGTTCTCTTGGGCCACAGTATCGCTAAGAAATAGTCTGTCATTCACAGCTGATAAGCCTACATGTCTGCAGATTTGTGGTATAGCGTTCATATCCCATTGTTTCTGCTCGTATAAGTTTTTCACCAAGACTATCCAGTTCATCATTTCTGAAAACAGAATAGCATTTCATTTTAATAATTTATCATATTATAATCATTCCCTAATTGATGGACATCCCCTCAATCCCCATTTCCTTATTCCCCAGAAAAGAATATCTTTATATTTATTGATCCATTTCCTTACTCTATTTTATTTCTTCTTGTAGTGGCAGTGCTAACTCCAAATTACAGAATTGCACAATTTCTCCAATAGTGCGTAAATATGTCATTTTCACTGCATCTCTTTCAACATTTGTCATTTTCTCCCTCTGTTCTATTGACCCATCCAGTGAGTTTAAGATAGTGCCTCAGAATTGTTCCAAACAACAATTATCCTTTCAATAGTGAATGGTGACATTTTAAAAAAATGATTTAAACAGATAGCATTGATAATCTCATCTGAAAACTGTTCATATACTTTGATCATCCATCAATAGGGAAATGTTTCCTATCTGTTACAAATTTTACTCAGATCTCTATGTTTGTTCCCATATTGTTCTCCACAGTTACTCTTGGTAACTGCATTTCCTTCCATCCTATTTTCCCCACCCAGATTATGCTAGTCTGTCTCTCCTCTCACCCAGTCAGTTCATTAAAGTGTTTTGCATCTGAATACTCCCTCCATAATGTTCCCTCCCTTCTTTTACCTTTCATCTCTTGCCCTATTTCACTGAATCTTTTCCTCTCCTACTTTCTTCTGGGGAAGATAGATTCCTATACTCTAACTGAATGTGTTATTCCCTCCCTGAGCCAATTCTGATGAAAGTGTGCTTTGCTTACTTAATCCTCCTCAATTCCACCTCTTCCACACTACCAGGAAAAAAAAAAAACAGTTCTTGACTATTTTATGTGAAATAACTTACCCCATTCCAACTCTACCTTTCCCTTTCTCCAAGTACATTCTTCTCTCACCCATTAGCTCCATTTTTTTTTAATTTTTATCCCTTCAAATTGAACTCCTACCTGTGCCTTCTAGCTTCACTAATAAATGAGATAGTTAAAGAGTTACAATTCCCCACATAGTATGTGACCATGGACAGGTCAGTTTATCTCCACATACCACAGTATCCCGATCTGTGAGATGAGGCATTTAAAAGAGTTTGTTTCTAGCTTTAACATTCTGTGTACTAAAGAAGATCCCATCTATATCTAGGTTCTGGTTTTGCATTTGATATTGATGGAAAGGAATAATCAATCCTAATTTCTCTCCATATTTTTTAATAGCAGAAGCAATTTTAATCCAGCCATTATAACTCAATTTTTTTCTTTTTTCTTTTTTCTTTCTTCTTTTTTTTTTTTTTTTTTTACAAAATAATGAACTCCTTTACTGGAAGTATTCAGGTGGAGTCTTGGTGATCATCTGACTGTTGAGGATATTGTTGTCCAGAGTGGGAATAGTGGAAAGAGCACCAGACTGTGAATTAGGAGAGCTGGTACCTTATCTCTACTACAAGCTAACTGTGTAACCTTAAATAAACTGAGTAACCCCATAACTTCATTTTTCTCATTTGCAAGATAAAACTAGATAATCTTTTGTCTCTCTTCTTTAAGTATGGGTCATAACTCCTCTCAGTTTCTCTCTTTTGCCATCTTTAATTTTATATTGAGTGCCATGGCTTCTACTATTACTGCTAGGCAGATGATTCCCAAATTTTATCCCTCACTTGCTTCCAAAACTCCATTTTTATGTCTTCTAATTGAATATAGATTTTTTTCTCACTCTTCAGATTGAATCACTATCCAAAATCTTTCTGTTACATGTTTTCAATATATTATCTTATAATGTAGGAAAATAAGCTATTCAGAATCATTAAATCCCTTTGATTTGCCTTTTGTTTGCCTTTTTATGGTTCAATTGAGTCTTGTTTTTAAAGATCACATTTTCTGTTCAGCTCTTCATTTCATCATGAAAGTTTTAAAGTTCTCTATTTCATTGAATATCTACATGTTCAATTTTACTGGGTAGTTGACTTTTGGTCATAATCCAAGTTCTTTTGCATTCTGGAATATCATATTCTTTCCAATCCCTTAATATAGAAACTATTGAATATTGTGTTATCTTGTCTATGGTTCTATGATAATTGAATTGTTTATTTCTGGATGCTTGTAATATTTTCTCTTTGCATTGGGAACTCTGAAATTTGGCTATAATATTTCTGGCAATTTTCCTTTTGGAATCTCAGGAGATGATTGATGGATTCTTTAAATTTATATTTTACCTATGCTTGTAGAAGAGCAGGGCTGTTTTTCATGATCATTTCTTGAAAAAAATTTAGGTCTAAGCTGTTTTTTTTCCATCATTGTTGATAGGTAGCTCACTAATTTTAAAATTGTCTCTCCAAATTCTGTTTTTCAGGTTAGTTGTTTTCACAATGAGATATTTTACAGTTTCTTCTAGTTTTTCATTCTTTTGGTTTGTTTTTACTGTTTCTGAATTTCTCATTAAGTCATTTGGTTCCCATTGTGTCATTCTATAATTTAAGGAATTATTTTCTTTAGTGAACTTTGTATATTTTTCATTTTGCCAATTTGCCTTTTAAGACCTTCTTCTCCTTTATGTTTTTGCACCTCTTTTCCCACTTGACTAAATCTGGTTTTATGATGTTAAATTCTTCAGTATTTTTTGTGTCTCCTTTACCAAGTTACTGATTCAGTTTTCATGGTTTTCACACATCACACTGATTTCTCTTTCTGATTTTTACTCTATCTCCCTTACTTGGTTTTCAAAATCATTTTTGAAGTCCTCCATGATCTGGGACCAATTCAAAAAATTCTTTTTAGATTTTTGCAAGGCAATGGGGTTAAGTGGCTTACCCAAGGCCACACGGATAGGTAATTATTAAGTGTCTGAGGCTGGAATTGACCTCAGGTATGCCTGATTCCAAGGCCAGTGGTCTATACCTTGCGCCACCTAGCCATCCCTGACTAATTCAAATTTATCTAAAAGTCTTTGGATGCAGAAGAAGACTTTGTTTTCTTCTGAGTGTTCATTTTATTATTCCGTATAACTATAGTAACTATGATCAGATTTTGTTTTTCTCCTGCTGTTTGCTCATTTCCTCAAGCTATGAATTAATTTTAACTCTTCGTTAAAGTGGGACTCTGCTTCCAGAATGGAGGTTACACAGTTCCAAATTATGAGAGGTTTTCCAGTGGCTTTCAGAGATCCTTCTAGGGATCTGAAAGTTATCAATTTTTCTAAGCTCATGACTACTATCCTGTCCTGTGATCTGGTCTCTGGAAGAGAAAAAGCTCTCCTTTCTGTTTTGAAATTGTGAGGATTGCTCCTGCTCTACTTCATTGTGCTTCAACTCCTCTTCTTGGAACTGGGGAAACATTTTGTGACCCACATCTGAGTATAGGCAAAGCAACTGAGCCCTAACTCAGTGAAAACAAAGAAACCCTTGTAATCTCCTTCAGATCCCCACTGGAAAACCTCTCATAATTTGGAACTGTGTAACCTCCATTCTGGAAGCAGAGTCCCACCTTAACGAAGAGTTAAAATTAATTCATAGCTTGAGGAAATGAGCAAACATTGACTAACAGCTCAGGAAGCAGCCACTGCTACTGACTCAATGTCTCCTGAGGACTTCTGGACTGCTGCAATCTGGTCTGTATTTCTTAGGTCTGTACTTTATTGTGTTCTAATCTCTCAGTGGTGCAACACAATTTCCTTTCTGAGCTTCCAAGTTGTTTTTCAGAATACCTAAGAACTTTCTGTTCTTAGATGACTGGGACCAGTTTGTTCTGGTATGACCTTAGCTGCATTGGAGGTCCTTTCTAACCCCAGTAAAGAAGACTGTTCCTGATGATCTTGAAAGTTATCTTTGGATGGAAAATTATTTCACTCAGTCTTTTTGTGGGTTCTGCCACTCTAAAATGTGTTTGAAGTCATTATATAAAGATATTTAGAGTAGTTTGGAGGAGAGCTCAAATGAGTCCTTGCCTTTAATCTGCTGAAGTCACTAGATCCATTAAAAGTTTTAATATTTTTTGCCCAAGACACTTTTGGCACGGTTGTTTATGATGGATATTATTTTAAAGGGAGATAAAGAAACTTTAACTTAGTAGGAGTTTTAAAAAATGAAAGAGAATAGTTGAAAAACATTGCTATTTTATAAGTAATGTCCATTTGGAGGAGAAGCAAAACTTAAACTGACTAGTGACCTTTTCTGTTTTAAGTTCTGATCCTTCCTTCAGTTGAATTATTGATTATCATGACTTCACCTAAGTTTTTTGTTTTGTTTTGTTTTTGAACAATATGATGAATACTACAAAGGGGGTAAATATAGGATGGCTTGTTAGATATTTTAACTGACCCATAAAAGAAAAGATCTTGTGTTTTGGGGATTCTTGTAATTATTTAATTTTTTAAATTATATTGAAGAGATGAACATATTCACACATACTTTAAACTCAATGGAAGCAACAACATATTTAATTAAAAGACTTCACTCAATCCCAATTCACTTTTCAGTTATGAGGATCTTAAGCTCTTTATATCTCTAGTTCTTTGAAGGTAAAATGAGATGATTGTACTAAATTATTTCTAACAACATTTCTATAACTTTATAATTTACGAAGCATAAGGGTATTGATTCTTGGTTAAATTATTTGAGCCTATTTATATAGATATAATTTGTTTCATGAAAACTTTTCTTTCTCTGAAAATGCTTAAAAAATTACAAGTAGGGACAGCTAGATGGCACAGTGGATAGAGCACCAGCCCTGGAGTCAGGAGTACCTGAGTTCAAATCAGGCCTCAGACAGTTAATTATTACCCAGCTGTGTTGCCTTGGTCAAGCCACTTAACCCCATCTGCCTTGCAAAAAAAAAAAACAACCTAAAAATAAATTTACAAGTAAATTTTCTTAGTATCTTTTACAGGCTCATAGAATTCATTAATTCAAAGGTCACAATCTCCTCTGGAAAGTTCATTTCTTCTATTCATTATGGAAAAAACACATTATCTTGTATAACTATTAAATTTGACATTTGAATTTAAAATGTCAGGAAGTCCAGAAATATGATTCTGTTCTCTACAATTAGAATGACCTTCATATTTGTTAAGGGTAATGGAAATAGTGTATAACTAAGAAAAGTCCTAATAATACATCTGTAACACAATAAATAACACTGTACAAGAGCAATCATACAATGACAGAGTATGTAATAAGTCACCATCTCATCTCATTTCACAATCATCACAAGAAACACAGTAAGGAAAATATTTAGTTTATGGTCATGGTGAAGGTCCTATCAGAAGACAATAAGAAAATACAAAGCGTGAAAATACAAAGATAAAAAATAAAGGTATATAATTTCTTGATTGTAGCCATGAAAGGGGTCTTACACTGATGGAATAATGACATTTTCTTTCAACAACCTGTTTTAGTCATTTTCTTCATTCCAATCAATCTCACTGTCATAGACTCTTATCATTCAATTCCATTCCCTTGGAACACTATTGTTGTAAATTACCATCTTTATCTGGCTATTTACTTAGTGTCAATACTGATTCCTTTTATGGTTGTTCCTAGGAATAAAAATTGCATCACTTCAAAGACTGTGCAGTTCTCCCAATTTCCCCACACTGCTTCCCAAAGCTCAAAGAGCTCTTGTTTTTTTTTGAAGTTTGAAGCTGAAACTACTCACCTTATTTCCTGGCTTTTGATGCTAGCAAGCATAATCATGTTGGGGCCACTTATAATTATAATGCTTATTTATCTTTTGCACTATTATCTCTTTTATCTGAAGAGCTTTGATTACTAAAAACCATCACACAAGCCCAGGGTCATTTCCTACCCACAAATCCCAAGGAATCTGAAGAGGAATTTAAGTTTATAAAAAGTTCTTGCCAAGTTTTCAAAACAATTAAGACAACTTATCTTTATTGTTTGACTATTTGTGTTTATATATGCAGATGGTCATGGTATCTTACCTATGGGTGAAAAAAAACTTGTGCCATATTTAATAAGAAATATTAAGCTTAATAAATTATGGAACAACTGAATGCTTATTCCTTTCCCCTTACATACATCCTCATACAACTCTTAAGTCTATCATTTATAGGTAGCTTGTTAATAAGCTCATATGAAAGACAATTTTGCATCATGATGATGAAATTACAAGCTAGAACAATCAGCAAACTAAAACCACTACCACCAAATTCATTCTTTATATGAAAAAAATTAATTTTGAGAAAATTCCCATAGGTTCAAACAAATTGTTGATCAAATGGAAGTAAATAAAAATAATTATAGAAAATATCTGATAGCATAATAATATATTTAAAAAGTATCTAATAGATCACTTATGTAATTAAAATAAACTTTACTTAATATCAGAAAATATATTTTTATTTACTTTATATGACATGATATATTTTAAGAGCTGTCTAGAGGAGACAGAGACAAGATGGTGGAGTGAAGGCAGGAATTCCTGAGCTCTTGCCCGGACCATTCCAGATATCCTTAAATAATTACTTTAGTTAATTCTGGAGTGGCAGAACCCACAGAAAGACTGAGTGAAACAATTTCCCAGCCCAAGACAACTTGGAAGATTCACAGGAAGGTTCTGTTATACCAGGGTTAGAAAGGGCCTCAACACACCCCGGGCCCACACTGGAATGAACTGGTTCTAACTATCCAGGAAAATGTCATAGGAGGCCTGGGACACTGGGGGCACCTGGATCTGTGGAAGTAGTTGGGATTTCGACAACTTTCAGCCCTTGCATTGCCAAGGACAACTTGGAAGCTCAGCAGGAAATCTCTACCACACATGAGTGAGCATGGAGTCCAGTGCAGCAGAAGACTCAGTAAAGCCTAGCCTAAGGGACCCAGTAACAGGCCTGGGGAGCTACTTACAATTGCTTTCAGAACACTTAGCCCATAGATGGTCAGGGGTTATGAGGAAATTGCAGATATCTCTTTGCTATCTCTGAGTTGGGATTCTGGTTTTGTTCGTGCTCAGTCTTGAATTCCAAGTTCAGTTAAAGGAGTTTATCTGCCATAGACTAGAAGAAGAGGCTCTATTCACAATTCCAGGACAGAAGGGAGTGCTTGTGGTCATCAGTAGACCAGAGTAAATGATAGGAGGGCCATTATAGGCTTTCATAAAAATATGGAGGAACTGGGGTTCCTAAGGTGTGTTTCTTGAAATAACTGTAAAAACTCTCTAAATTATGGGACAGTGCATCCTCTACACTGGAAGCAGAACCCTCCACTTAAGAAAGAGTTAAAATCAAGTCATAAGCTGGGAAAATAAGAAAACAGCAAAAGAAAAATATCTGACTATAAACAATTACTTTGGTCCTATGGAACATACAAATATGCACTCAGAACATAACAAAGTCAAAGATTCTGTGTCTAAAGTCTCCAAGAAAAATATAAATTTGTCTTATATAATGGAAGAGCTCAAAAAAGATTTTGAAAATTAAGTAAGGGAGGTAGAGGAAAAATTGGGAAGAGAAATGAGAGCAATGAAGGAAAATAATGAAAAGCAGGTCAGCAATGTGGTGAAGATGATATATAAAAAAACTGAAAAAAAAATCTTCAAATACAGTTTAGATCAAATGGAAAAAGTAGTTCAAAAGACAAGGGAGAGAAGAATGCCCTAAAAAGCAGAATGGACCAGATGAAAAGGGAAATTAAAAAAACTCTCTGAAGAAAATAACTCCTTAAAATGTAGAATGGAGCTAAGAGAAACTGATGACTTTGAGGGAAATCAAGAAACAATAAAATAAAACCAAAAACAAGTAGAAGAAATTGTGAAATATCTCAGTGGAAAAACATCTGAACTGGAAAGAAATCCAGAAGAGAGAATTTAAAAATTATTGGGTTACCTAAAAGCCATGACCAGGAAAGAAGCCTAGATTTCATTTTTTTAAAGAAATAATCCAGGAAAATTGCTCTGATAAAATAAAATAGAAACTGGGGTAAAATAGAAATTGTGGGAATCTACCAATCATCTTCTAAAAGAAATCCTAAAATGAAAATTGCCAGGAATAATATAGCCAAATTCCTGTACTCCCAAGTCAGGGAGAAAATATTGCAAGCAGTCAGAATAAAACTATTCATATATGGTGGAGTTACCATCAAGATAACATAGGATTTAGCAGCTTCTACTTTAAGTACTTGTATGGCTTGAAATATGATATTCTAGACAGCAGAAGAACTTAGTTTACAATTCAGAATCAACTACCCAGAAAAACTGAACAATCTCTTTCATGGGAAAAGATGAACATTCAATGAAATAGGGTACTTTGAAACTTTCCTTTTGAAACAACCAGAGCTGAACCAAAAGTTTGATTTTCAAGTACAGGATGAAGCTGAATTATAAAGAGGGTGGATGGGAAAGGCAAATCAAGAGACATTTAATGATGCTAAACTGCTTGTATTCCTGCATGGGAAGATGATACTAATACCTCCTATGAACCATTTCATTTATTAGAACAGTTAGAAGGAGTATATATTGTCAAGACACAGGAGGTATTTGAATTTGAAGGTTTATTTATTAAAAAGAAGGAGTTAATGGGTGAGAAAGGACTATATTACTTCACATAAAAGAGGAAAGAAAAAACTTTTGCAAAAGATTAATTTGGGTAGAATTGTCATTTTATTATATTAGTTTGACCAACCCATGAGCAATGGGCATTTTTTACAATTCATTAGATCTGACATTTTGGGGGAGAGAAGTGCTTTGTGATTGTGTTTATGCAGTTTCTGTGCTTGCCTTAGGGGGTAGATTGCCATGTTTTTAAAGTTGCTTACAGTTGATTTAAATGGAATTTCCCTAAATTTTGCTCTTGCACTTTGTTTCTCATATATAGAAATGATGATGATTTATGTGGGTTTATCTTATATCCTTCTACTTAACTGAATTTGTTAATTATTTTAGATACAGTTTTCACAGTTTTCAAAGTATTACATAATTTCATCTTCGAAGAGTGAAAGCTTTGCTTCTTCATTGCCAATTCTGATTCCTTCAATTTCTTTTTCCTTCTGTTATTGCCCAAGCTAACATTTCTAAAACTATATTGAATAGTAATGGTGATAAAGGGCATCCTTGTTTCACCCTTGATCTTATTGGACATACTTAAAGTTTATCCACATTAAAAGTGACATTTGTTGATGGTTTTGTATAGACACTTCTGGTTATTTTATGGAAAACTCCATTAATTCCTAAACTTTTCAGTGTTTTTTAATAGTATGGATGTTGAATTTTATCAAAGGGTTTTTCATCATCTAATGAGATAATTATTTGGTTTCAGCTGGATTTGTTATTGATATGTTCAATTAAATTATACCATTCCCGAATATTTGGTATAAAATCTATGTGATTCTGGTTTATTGTGCAAGTAACAGTTTGCTGTAAATTCTTTGCTAAAATTTTATTTTAGATTTTTGCATCAATGTTCATTAGGGAGATTAGTCTATAAAATTCTTTGTCTGTTTTGGCTCTTCTTAAATTAGGTATCAGAACCACATTGATATCATAAAAAGAATTTGACAGAACTCCTATTTTTAAAAGTAATTTATATAGAATAGGAATTAATTATTCCTTAAATGTTTGGTCAAATTCACTAATAAATCCATATGGACCTGGAGACTTTTTCTTAGGGAGTTTTTTCATGGTTTCTTCAATTTATTTTCATGAAATGGAGTTACTTAAGTATTTCATTTTCCTTTTCTGTTAATTTGGGAAGTTTGCATTTTTAAATATTCATCTGTTTTGCTCATGTTTTCAAATTTCTTGGCATACAGTTCTGCAAAAAAAACCCCTAATTTTCCTTTAATTTTCCTACTAATTATTGGTAAGATCATCATTTTCATTTTTGATACTGGTAATTTGATTATCATCTTTATTTAATGAGATTAATCAAAGATTTATATTTTATTGCTTTTTTTTCATAAAACCAACTCAAGTTTATTTATTAAGTCAATGGTCTTCTTGCTTTCATTTTAATTAATCTCTCCCTCGGATTGCAGAATTTCTTATTTGGTATTTATTTGGGGATTTTTAAGTTGTTATTTCTCTAGCTTTTTTAATTACATACCCAATTCTCTTTCTCTATTTCATACATGTAAGCAATTAGTGATTATTGATATGATTTTTGTTTGATACACTTGAAATTATTAACATTATTTAGTTTCCAATTAATTTTTGATTTATCTTTCCATGACCCTTTATTACATGTAATTTTTATTGCTTCATGTTCTGAAAAAATATGCATTTATTATTTCTTCCTTTCTGTATTTTATTATAAGGTAAAAATATCCTAGTATATGATCTTTTTTTTGTAAGGCACCATTACTACTGCAGAATATAAATATATATATATATGTATATATGTATATATAGATATATATACATATATATATATATATATAATTTCTCTTCTGAGGTCTATCACATCTGTTTTCTAAGATATATTCACCTTCTTAACTTCCATCTTGTTTATTTTGTGGTTAGATTCAGCTAGTTCTGGGAGAGGGAGATTGAAGTCCCACATTATTAAAGATTTCCTCTCTAAGTCTCCTTGAAACTCACTCACCTCTTCCTCTAGGAATTTGAATACTATACCACTGGGCCATATATTTATAATAATAATATAACTTCATTGTCTATGATATCTTTCAAGAAGATGTGATTTCCTTCATTATCCATTTTAATGAAATCAAATTTTGCTTTAGCTTTATCTGTGATCAAGATTGCTACCCCTGATTTTTTTTTACTTCTGCTGAAATATAAAATAATTTGCTCCAATATTTTACCTTTATCCTATGTGCATCTCTCTGTTTCAGATGTGTTTCTTGTACACAACATATTGTAGGATTATGTTTTTTGTGGCATTATGCTCTTCACTTCAATTTTATGGGAGATTTCATTCCATTCACATTTTCAATTAAGATTACTAATCCAATATTTTCCACCATGCTTTTTCCCCATTTTGTTTTTCTTTTTTCCTTTGCTCTTATTCCTCCACATCAAAGTTTTCCCCCCCTTTAAATTTTCTTTTAAATTTTAATTTCCTCCAAGATTATGAACAGATGGTTTTCAAATGAAGAAATTAAAACTATATATAATCATATGAAAAAATTCTCCACATCACTGTTGATTAGAGAAATGCAAATTAAAACAACAATAAGGTATCTTCTCACACCTTTTGGTTTGGTCAGGATGAAAAAGGGGAGGATAATCAATATTGGAGAGGTTGTGGGAAGACTGGGACATTGGATGAATTGCTGAAGGATCTGTGAACAGATCCAGTCTTTCTGGAGAGCACTATGGAACTATGTCCAAACAGCAATAAAACTCTTTATTCTCTTTGACCCAGCAATTCCAAATCTAGGACTATATATATCCAGAAGAAATTGTAAAAAATGGGAAAATTCCTATCTGTTCCAAAATATTCATAGTATCACTTTTTGTAATGGAAAAGAATTGGAAATTGAGGGGATGACCATCAATTGAGGAATGACCAAACAAGTTATGTGCATAGTTATTATGGATTATTATTGTCCTATTAGAAACCACAAGTGGTCAAACTCTAGAGAAGCATGGCATGACTTACCAGATCTGATGCCGAACAAAGGGAGTAGAGCCAAGAGAACAATGTACATATCAACATTATGAGATGAACAACCATGATGTAACACACTCATCTCCAAAGTTCAGGGATCTAGGACAACTGTATTAAACTGGTAATAGTCTATATTATTCTGAACCAGAGGAAGAAAAAGAAAACAAACCACACAGAAAAAATAATCCTACCAAATCTGATGAACACTTCATAAAAATTATTTTTTATGTATCTCTTTCCCATTATCATAATTCCTCATGCTAAAAATAACTACTTTGTAAATATGGTTAACAAAATATGTCTGTAAAATGCTAACCTCACTATTTCCTACTGAGGGGGAGGGGGTGGGAAGCGTGAAGGAAAATTTTGTAACTTGGAAATATTCGTGTACAAAAGGATGAAAACAAAAAAAAATCATCTGAAAATAATTTTAACTTCCAATCTATTTTCACTTATACTTTCACCTTCCCTTTTCTTCCACCCTCCCACTTCCCCATATAGTAGGATAATATTTTAAGTTCCAGTAGGAATGTATTGTATTCCCTTTCAGGACCAAATCTATTGATAGAATTTATTCAGTGTTCACCACCTTCCTTCTTTCCATTAATTATAATAGTTCTTAGTGACTCTTTACCTGCTATTATTTATTAACAGAAGTACTACCAATCAAATACTGTCAATGAAAGGTTGATTAATTGATGGTTGCTTGATAAGCTCAAAGTACTATCAATCAAATTATAATTACAAGTTGATTGATTGCTTGATTGTGTGATTCATGGCATTGCCTCATCTTCACTAAGCACCCTACCCTTTCTTCTCTTATTAGAAATACACTTCTCCGAAGTTATGAACCACATCAAATTGTTATCATTTTATACCTTGTCCCCTTTTCAATTATTCTCCAAGGACACACAGTCCTCATGATCCAAAGCATCATGCAAAGCCAAATCATTACATGAACCCTTTTAACCACCTCCCCACATCCCTAAGTCTATTCTCTCACACACTACCCCTTTTAGTTCCCCTACCATGGTACTGAAACCCTTGTTAAGTTTGAATTAAGTTCCACAATTCTAAGTAGGTCCCTACCTTCTGCCCCTAAAATCACTTCTCATTTAATTAACTAGAGATTCTAAGTGCTTCAAGTACTGTACATTGTTTTAAAATTGCTTCTTTTCTTTCATCCTCATTAGAATGGATTTTATGTATCATTATATATATATATATATATATATGCCTTCATTATTTTATCTCTGTTGAGATATTATAGAAACTTAGAGCATTCTATATAATCTCTCATTTTTTAAAATCCTTTGAAATCTTTTCACTCTTTTTGATAGGAGATATTAGAATATAAAAGACTTTCTATTGCTTCTTCATTATCCGCTCTAATATATTAATATTCCCTTATAGCTTTTATCTATATTACTTTGTAAACCAGTTCTTGCTGTTATTAAAGATAAAGTAAATGATAGGCCCAAGAGTTACTTCTTCCACTTCCTGAAAGCTGAGCTGAATGTGTTTAGGGCAAGCCCCATATTACCCTTCTTTTTGGACATATTATTCCAGCAAGCTTTCCCAGATACTTCAATTTCTCATCATTTTGCTATATCATTCCACATGTCATTAATTTTTAGTTCTAAACTTTTAAGACAATCCATTCTAATGTCTGCCACTGTAGATTTTCAACCTTCTTCAAAGATCAGATAAGGGACCAACTGTTAAAAAAAAAACAAGCATTTATAGACCCCACAAGTATTTAAACACCATTCCTAGTCATATTATCCTATAATTGTCAATGTAAATGCAATGTTTCCCCAGTAAAATGTAGACCTATATTGAAGAGAGGTTTTATTTGTTTTTGCTTTTATATATTCACAAAGTGAAAAAAGATAAAGTTGGAAGCAGGAGATTCACCTGTGTTCTTTGCTAGATTGGAATATTATGCAAAACATCTCACTGAGCATGAGGGAAAATTCCAATTTATCTATTAAATTTTGTGATAACATATATGTAGATATATGTGTGTGTATGTGTACACATTGTATTGTAATATTTCACCAATATCTAAGCATAGTGTTTTGCGCATAATAGGTGCATGATACATAAAAGAAGAAAAAATTCTAAATGTGACAAGGTTTGGATTAATACATTTTATACCTTTTTTTCCTACTTCTTTGACACATTTCAGAGAGAGGATAGATATAACTCAAACATGTGAAAAATGGTTTCAAATTTATCTGTGCCATGATGGGAGCTTCTACACAAATGAAATTATAGCTCCAGTATTTGAGCTGCAAATATTGAATAGCATTATTAGTAGTTTATTATTATGTGAAATATGATGATGATGATGATGATGATGATGATGATGATGTGAAAGTTTTCAAGTGGGGATATTTTAAGAAGCAAAATACATTATCTGTTACACAACATTAAAATAGATTAACTCATTGCATGCAACTTATTTAGTCAATTAGAAGTTTTTCTTATGAGGTGCTTCTTGAAAGATTATATAAGAACAATATGCTTTATTTAACACTTGTCAGGTTGTCAGGCTGCTTCAAGGTTCCTTTTATATTATCTTCCAAATTAACACAGCATAAAAAATAGTCATAAATTAATCATGAGAGTAACAAGTTGATTTAAAGATATGTATATTTTAAATGGGTTTCATGTTATAAAACAAGAGAATGATTTTAAAAACAATCTCAGAAGTATGATGTGATGGTTTTTATTAATTAGTACTTGCGTACTCCTTGTTAGTATAGTGGTGAGTATCCCCGCCTGGTAGGAAAGACCGGGATTCGATTTCCCGACGGGGAGGAACGACTTGTTTTGGGGCGGCTAGGTGGTGTAGTGGATAAAGCATCAGCTCTGGAGTCAGGAGTACATGGGTTCAAATCGCGTCTCAAACACTTAATAATTACCTAGCTGTGTGGCCTTGGGCAAGCCACTTAACCCAGTTTGCCTTGCTAAAACCTAAAAAAAAATTAATGAGAACCTGCATTACTTGGAACTCTAAGACAAAAATATAAGAAAATAATTACCTTTGCTATATATGAGAGAACAGGTAACTGAAGAAGGGATTCTAGAAGTTATTAGTATCTATTGCTTTTCTTAAAAATCAGCTGAAAGTCTGAATTTTAAAAAAGTGATTTCCCAGTTCATCTAAATAGAATGTTAAAATAGAAATATGACTAATATTGTCTGACAGTAAATCACAGAATGCAAAATTTCATTGGAAAAGGAATAAAATCTCCTAGTTTGCATTTAGAAAATCAATACAAAGTTAGATTGGAGGCTGAGGTCTATTTTGAAGGTTGTTTCAAAGACTTAATTATTTTTTAACATTGCATTCTTGGTTGATTTCTTCATCATTATTTCCCTGACTGAAATGTATATTGCTTCTGGATCTTAAAGATGGAAAATGCCAGTGCACTGTCAATAATACCTCACCATAAATATTAAGTTGTTGATACATATGTATACAATCACAAGGATTTCAGGTATTTGAGGCAAATTTGCTCTGATTTGCACTTATATGAAGGGATATGTTGAAAATGGAGGTGATATATTTATAGATAATTTCTTGGAGAAGAAATAGAGGAGAGAAAACAAATATATTGGTAATGTAATATGTTGAGAACTAATGTCTCATTAATGGAAGTATTACTCCCCAAAAGACTATCATTTGTTATATGCCACATCATTACATCCCTTTCCATTTCAGGACTAATAAAATAAAAGCAAATTGTTAATAGAAAACAATGTATAATATATATATATATATGTACATATATATATATATATGTATATTATTGTGAGTAGAAAAGTAAATCAAAGTAATATATAAAAATATCACTTGTGGATTATAGAACAGAATACATTTTTCCTAATTCTCTCAAGTAAAGGAGTATACAAAATTTGAGAATTTTGCTTTAGATTATCTGAAGTAATTTATAATACCAACAACAAAGAATTATTATGCTGGATCTCCTGACTTTCCTCTATGGTTTGTGCTTTTCATTCCTTTTATTATCTTTGTCAATTTTTATCTCTATGAAATTGAACTTAATAATCTTGTGGTTTTCATTTCTCTAATTATAAATGACTTAGACAATTTTTACAAAAGTTTTGAATGACAACTTTTATTTTCTCTTTACTTTTTTTCCATTCTTTGTTCCTTTCCTCCTCCTTTTCCTTCCTCCTTTCCTTCTACCCTTCCTCCTTTTCTTTCCTCATTCTTTCCATTCCCCCTTTCCTTTTTTCCTTCCTTCCTTTCCTAGCAGAATAACTTTTTCAATTCTTTGGGCCTTTAATACTTATTTTATTTAGAAATAACATTTGACAGTTCTCCCAATATTGAAAGGATTAAGTTATCCAAGTCAGTTGACTTGATGCCATCAAAAGCTGTCATAAGCTCTCTTTGCATATTTTTTCCTCAGACATCAAATCCATATTAATTGGTTTTTCATTTTCTCATTTTAAAGATCATTCTTTTGAAATGACCTTTCTTCTTTCAATAAGGTTTTAAAGTAGGTTCATTATTTACTAATGCATCCATATTCATTACTTTTTTTAAAAAGTCTGCTTTTTATTGAAATTACATTTTTTCATCTCACTGTCTTGAGGAGGGATATTTTATTGGATCGACCATTGAACTTAGAGACAGATGACCTGTATTCATAATTGTACCTATCACACTATGTAAATGAACCTCAAAAAGATACTTAAACTATATGAGCCTGTTTCCATTATGTATAATGGGATTGGGGTGGGGGTTGTACTTAATGAGCTTTCTCTTACAGTTTGAAATTTGTAATCTATGATTATTTGCTGCAATGAAATCTCTTCTCCCTAAATATAAAGTTCAAAAGATTGTTTATTCCTCTTCACTAATGCAAAACATCTCTAATTTTCCACTGTAATGGAGTGAATTAATTTTAATCTATCAAATACTTCCTCACCTCATTAGTTCATTCTTATTTTTAAAATGTAATTTTTAATAGCATTCAGAGATAGTTTTCTACATTCATCATTTTGCAGACTTTTGACTTTCACATTTTTCTGCTAAACTCATTTCTCTCTCTGCCCTCTGCATGATCTTTTATAGGTTGTACATGTAAAATTGTGTTGAACATACTTCTATATTAGTTATGTTGTGAAAGGGGTATTAGAACAAAGTGGGGAGGGGAAGACACATGACAAAGAAAGCAACTACATAAATCTTAAAAGTGAGCATGGTATGCTTTTCACTGTATTCAAACTCCATAGTTTTTGAGTTTTTGTTTCCCTCTGGATGTGGAGGGCATTTTCCTTAGCAGGTCTCAGAGGATTTTGCTTGATTATTGAACTTCTGAGAGAAGCAGCTTCAAGCACAGTTGATCATCACACAGTGTTACTGTTAATGTTGACAATATTCTCCAGGTTCTACTCAGGTTTTTCTAAAGTCCAGGTACTCATGATTTCTTACAGAATAATAGTGGACCATCACATTCATAAACCAAAACTTTTTTATCCATTCTTCACTTATTGGGCATATCATCAATTCCGAAATCATTGCCAAAACAAAAAAGCTGCTAAAATATTTTTGAACATTTGGATTTTTCCCCATTTTTATGATAACTTTGTGATATAAATATCATAGCGGTATAGCTACTTAATGACTGATGATGACTGATCATTTTCTTGTCATCTTACCCAATCTGATAGGTGTGAGGTGGTAAATAAGAGTTTTTAAAATTTATGTTTCTCTAATCAATAATGACTGTTTATTTTTATTTTTATTTTTATTGATAAGTTATTTTTCTAATTAAATAAGACATTTTTCAATATACATTAACATGCAGAGATATTTTAGAAAATTTTCTTCTACCCTCACTTCCCCTGTCACAACAGTGTGAAAAGTTTAGTGAACATTGTACATGTGCATTTGTGTTCAATATGTTTATATATTAGTCACTTAGTGAATGAGGAATTAAGATTAAGGAAAAAAAGAAAGAAGACTATGGGATATGAAGGAAAACATAAGACAAAATTTTAAAAGGTGAACCAAGTGTTCATTCAGATTGTGTTTTTTGTCTTTTGGTTTTATGAATGTGGATGGTGCTGTGCATAACAGGAATTCCAGGGATTTCCAAGTTCTCTGAACTGCTGAAAAGATATGTATCTATCATAGTTGTTAAACTCACAATGTTACTATGAAAGTGTATTTTCTTCTCTTGGTTGTTCTTACCCTCTCTCAGCATCAGTTCATATAATTCTTTCCAGACAACTCTAGAATTCAATCATTCAGTTTCTTATATTCCACAACATTCCTATAACATATAATGTTCAACCATTCCTCAATTGATAGGCATTTCCTCAGTTTCCAATTCTTTATAACTACAAAAAGAGCTACTACAAATATCTTTGGAACATGTGAGAATTTTCCCATTTTTCAAATTATTTCTTCTGGATATAGGCCTAGATATGGTATCCCTGGTTCAAAGGTTATGGTCAGGTTAATTGATGTTTGGGTACACTTCTCTGTCAACAATGCATTAGTGTCCCAATCCTCCTACAACTACTCCAGCATTGATCATTGTCCTTTTTTTTATCTGAGTCCATCTGAAATGTGTGAGGGGGTTGCCACATAGTTGTTTTGATTTTCATTTCTCTAATCAGTAATGATTTGGAACATTTTTTTTCATATGATTATATATAGTTTTAATTTCCTCATTTGTAAATTGCATGTTCATATCATTTAACAATTTATCAATTGGGAAATGACTTAAAACATCATAAATTTTCTTCAGTTCTCTTCATCTGTCTCTATTATTTCTTTTATACCTGTCTTAATCCACTAGTCCATTACTCTATTTCTTAACCATGCAGATTTGATGACTACCATTTTATAGTCTAATTTTATATCCAATAGAGCTGTCCACCTTCCTTTAAATTTATTTCATCAGTTTCCTTGATATTCTTGAGGTTTTGTTGAACAAAATGAATCTTGTTATTATTTTTGCTATCTCACTAAAACAATTATTTGTAGCTTTATTTGGTATGGCAATGAATAAGTAATTTAATTTGAGTAGAATTGTAATTTTTGTTTTATATTATCTCTATCTAACCAAGAGCAATTGACATTTTCCCAGTTGTGTAGATCTGATTTTATTCCTGTCAGAAGTGCTTTTGGTGGCACAAAATTTCCTCTATAACCTACTTTAGATGCATCAAATAAATTTTTGTATGATGTCTCATTGTTATTATCTTGGATGAAATGGTGGATTACTTCTATGATTTGCTGTTTGATTTACTCATTCTTTAAAGTTTAGTTATATAGCTTCCAATTAATTTTTGCTTATCTTGGCCCTTTATTACATGTAATTTTATTGCATCATGATAAGAAAATTTTGTATTTCTTATTTCTGTTTTTCTGCATTTGATAGTGAGGTTTTATGCCCTAATAATTGTTCAATTTTGATATACATGCCATGTACTACGGAGAATAAGGTATATTCTTTAGTATCCTTGTTGAGTTTTGTCCTGAGAACTATCATCTAAATTTTCCAAGATTTTATTCATCTTCTTAATTTCTTTCTTATTTATTTTGTGGCTAGATTTATCTAGATCTGAAAGACAGAGGTTGAGGTGCCCTGTTATTAAAGTTTTGATCTCTGGGTACCCATGTGATTTGTTCATCTTCTCTAAGAATGTGGATTCCCTATCACTTGGTGCACATATGTTTATTATTCAACTTCATTGGGTATGGTGCCTTTTAAGAAGTTGTAGGTTCTTTCTTTATCCCTTTTAATAAGATTATTTTTTGCTTGGATTTGTCTGAGATCAGTATCAGTACCCATGATTTTTTTACTTCCATTGAAGCATAATATATTTTGATCCAGTCTTTTACCTTTTCTCTGTGTGTATCTATCTACTTCAAATGTGTTTCTTTTAAGAACATATTTTAGTACTGTATTTTTTAATCTATTCTGCTATCTGCTTCCATTTTATTGGAGAGTTCATTTAACTCACATTTGCAATTACATTTATTTATTTTGTATTTTCAACCATGCTATCTTTTACAGTGTAAATTTTTCTCCCCCTTCCTCTTATTTCTTCTCACCAATGTTTTGCTCCCTTTCTCCTTTAATTTTTCTTTTATTCTCTAACTTTATTTTAACTTTTACCTTCTCCTTCCCATTTATCATTCTCTTCTTCCCCTTTCTTTCCTTTCCCCCACCCCTTCCACTTCCCTCTAGGGTAAGAGAGATTTTTTTAAACCCAATCGGCAATATGTGTTATTTACTCTCTCTTGGCCACATCTATATAGTGGAATTTACTAAGTGTTCATAACCTCCCTTTCCCCTTTCTACTATAAAATATCTTTAAGTCTCTTCACCTAGAGTAATTTATCCACTAATGTCTAACTTTTCCCTGATATATAGTCATTCTTTTTATGTTTTTATGATTTTTAACCCTATTTTGTAATTGCATCTGCTTTGTCAAGATATACTCCATTTATTTGTCTGGATAGAGGAACTATTCTCAAATTTTGAATGTTTAAATGCTTGTCTGATTGATAAGCAGAAGTGCCTCATGGTCACTAAGTATCCTCTCCTCATCTGTCTCATTAGAAATATACTTCTCAAGAGTCAAAATTTCATTAACATATAATCACTTAATATATCATTTGGTGCATATATATTCTTTAACCCCTTTTGAAGTAGCCTCCATGGACACACAATTATCATGAGCCAATTAGAGCATTCTAAGCTCATATTGATCTGACAAGCCATAGGAGGACACACAGGAATTTGACTCAGAGTTACATCATTCTGGTCTTCTTTGATAATGAAGGAGAAGAGTCAACCATAGCCATAACCTCTAAATATACTCCATTCAACTATATTCACCCATTTACGAGAAATTCGATTCACAAGGGTTACAAATATTATCTTTCCATGTAGAGATTGATAAAATGTAATGTTCTAAAGCTGAATTTGTTTTTGTTTTCTTTTTTCCCACCTTCCATTTACCTTTTCCTGCATCTCAAATCTTGTGTTTGAAGATCAACATTTCTGTTCAGTTTTTCTTGTTATGATTGTTGAGATCTGCTCCTGGACTAAAGGGAGTATAGTCCTGAACTTATTTTACTGGACCTGTAGTCTGATCCCTGGCTTATCACTTGCAAAGGTGTGTCCTTTGCAGTCTAGGCATTGCTTATGCAGAGGTTTGCTTCCTTATTCATGACCAGGCTCTGCCTATGTAGTGATTTGTTCCCAACCTAGTCCTATCTGTACCTCTAGTCTTCCAAGGGTTCAGACATTGTCTGGAGATGGAACCCTCCCTGTTGACCTACTCTCCAGTCTTGAGACCTAGGTTCTTTTGTGACTCAAAACCTTCTGCTGGCTTTCCCACATTCTTTCCTAGCTAGGTTTTATTTCCCCTTTTCCTCTGAAGTGATAGACCTTCACTGAAGATTCTCCATGATGTCTACAGTTGAAAATTTGATTTGATTTTTTTGGTGGGATATGTAATATTAATTTCTATGTAGAGGATTCATTAAACATTGCGTAGAGAAAAATTCCAAGAGCATGCTAGCTTCATATTGCCATCTTGCAACCATCCCAGAAGTCGTCTTAGAGAACTTTTATTTATACCTTTATTAATTTCTTCTGAAAAACTGCTGGTTCATATCATTTAACCATTTATTAGTTGAAGAAATAGTTTTAGTCTTCTAAATTTGACTTAGAACTCTATATATTTTTAAAATGAGTTCTTATCAGAAGCACTGGCTGTAAAAATTGTTTCTGTTTTCCACATACTTTCTAATCTTGGTTGCATTGTTATTTTTGTGCAAACCTTTTGAAATTAATGGAGCTGAAACTGTCTCTTTTGCAATTTTTAATATTGTTCTCTATCACTTCTTCAGTCTTAAATTTCTCCCTTCTCCATAGATCTGACAAATAGATGATTCCTTACTCTACTAATTGACTGTTGGTATCACCTTTTATGTCTTTACCCCTTTTGACTTTATCTTGGTTTATTAAGCGAGGTGTTGGTCTATGCCTCTATTTTGCTGTACTGTTTTTCAATTTTCATAGAAGTTTTTGTCAATAGTGAGTACTTATCCTAGAAATGAGAGGTTTTGGTTTATCAAACACATGGAATCTTATAGTCCTTTAATACTATTTCTTTTGGACCTAACCTATTCCACTGATGACTGCCACTTTATAACATTGGTTTAGGTTTCATAGTTACCTTCCTTTGCATTTTTTTTCATTAATACCCTTGATCTTATTTTCCTCCATATAAAGTTTACTCCTATTTATTCTTGCTCTCTAAAGTATTTATTTTTTGAAATTTGATCAATATGGCATTTAATAAGTAATTTAGGGAGAATTGTCATTTTTAATAGATTAATTTGGTCTACCCAGGAGCAATTGACATTTTTCCAATTTTTTAGACCTCATTTTACTTGTGAGGAAAAGTGTTAATCAATTGTGTTCATACAGTTTCTGAGTTTGTCTTGGGAAATAGACTTCCATGTTGTTTATTTGATGTAATTTTATAGTGTATAATGATATGAAAAAGATACTTTTAATATTTCTAATTTTCTGCATTTGATTTTGAGGTTTTCATGCTCTATTACATGATGAGTTTTTGTGTAGGTGCCTTGTACCACAGAGAAGAGATTATAATACTATCCAATCCCATTCAATTTTATCATATCTAAAGTTAAAAATATTCTATTCATTTTTTAACTTCCTTCTTGTTTATTTTATGATGAGATGAGACTGGTCTAATTCTGAGAGAGAGAAAGAGAGAGAGAGAGAGAGAGAGAGAGAGAGAGAGAGAGAGAGAGAGAGAGAGATTAAGGTCCCCCACTAATATACTTTTGCTATGTCTTCCTAAAATTCCTTCATTGCCTTGCCTTGGTAACTTTTAGGAAAATGTAAAATCCTTCCTCAACTTTTTACTTAGTTCTCTCTTTGCTTTTGCTTTAAATTAGATAAGGATGCTAATCCTGTTTTGTTTTGTTTTTAATTTCAGTTGAAGTATTTTATGTTCTGCTCCAGCCATTTTCCTTTACCATCTGTACATCTCTCTGCTTCAAATGTTTTTATTGTAAAAAATTTGCTGTAGAATTTTGGTTTTTAATCCTATTCACATTTTCAGTTTTGATTACTTAGTCTATATTTTGCTTCATACTATCTTCCTCCATTTATTATTTTCTCTTCGTTTTTCCCCCCTATTCCTGCTCAGTAATGTTTTGCTTCTGACTACTGTTTGCCTCAGTCTTCCCTTTCCACTTCCCTCTTCCCCCTCCTTCTTCCTTGTAGGGAAAGATAAATTTCTTAGTCAGTTGGAAATGTATATTATTACTTGTAGCCAAATCTGTTGAGAGTAAGATTTACTCAGTGTTCACATTCTTCCCTCCTTCTCTACATTTTAATAGTTTTCTTTTCAATGTCTCTTCATTTGGTGATATTTATCTTATAGTGCATCCACCTTCTCCAAGTATAATTCTTTTTTTCAAATATTAATTGCTTTATACCTTTCTTGTACACTCTGTCAAAGTATACTCCTTTTAGCTGTCATGATAGAAGCATGATTCTCAAGATTCATAAACATCATCACATCTATTTTCCAGGTCATTTGCTTTCCTAACCAAGGTTTTACATTTTCATCTATTTTTTTAATCTTTTGGTTTTGTTTGTTGTCTCATAAAGTCATTAACTTCCACTTTTTCAATTCTACTTTTTAAGGTTTTATTTTCTTTGATTAGCTCTTATATTTTTTCCAGGTAATTAACTTTACTTTTAGATGATTTATTTTCCTTTTCAATTTGGTCAATTTTATTTTTGGTTGAGATATTTTTCCCCTTTATAGTTGAACAGATCTGTTTTTTGAAGAGTTGTTTTCCTTTTCCAATTTGTTGTTTTTATTTTTAAATGAATTGATTTCTTCTTCCATTTGACTCATTTCACTTTTAAAGGCTTTGTTTTCTTCGGTCTATTTTCATAATTTTTGTGCATGCCTGTCATTTCTTTTCTCAAGGTGTTTTACTCTCTTCTTTGGTTTGTATAAACCTTTTAAAACTCTTTCAAGATGTTAGTTTGCATTTGTGACCAATTCATGTACCCTGTTGATGCTTCATAGCTCCTGGATATTTTCATATTAGTATATTTCTTAATGACACAGTATTACTCTGCTCCTACCTCATTTTGTTTATACTGTTTTTATAGGATAAACCATTTTCTTTAAGAGTTTTAGTCTAGTCAGTTTTTAATATTAAATTGCATAATCTGCATATGAAATTGGTTTTCTTATGCCCATCAAGCTACTTGCTTTTTCTGCTCTCTTTATATAAAAATGAAATGAATTACTCTTCCACATGCCAGTCTTTACACATTCCATTCTCTTGTTTCCTGATTGCTAAATATTACACATCATGCCTTGTTTTGAAACTTCACTATATGGCTCTGGGAAAGCAAATGAAAAGACATTATTTATAATTCTTCAGGGGTATAAATTTTTCTAAATTAGGAAATGGGTAAAATAATTTACTAAGCACCTACTAAGTGCCATACAACATGCTGAATACTTTTTGAAATATTGTCAATTTGTGTCTCATAACTGTGAGGTAGATGGTATCATTACCTCCATTTTACAAATAATGAAACTGAGGCAAACAGACATAAAGTCCATTGCTCAAGGTCTCATAACTATAGTAATTTTTTCAAATCTGAACTTAGTTCTTCCTGACTTTATGTCTAGTATTCTATCCACTGAGCCACCAGTTGCCTCAAGATGACAAGGACTATGTTCAAAAGACATAAATGCCTACTTTGTAAGGATGAGAAAAAATTTCCAATTCGAGGAAGGGTGTAACAATGCTTTATGTTATGCATCTAGAGATCATCTACTATGTAGGCATTTATGTGAGAGAAGCTAGGGATCAGATTTTGGGAGAAGACATTTTGTTTTCCACCACAATTTGTGTGGGAGTAGCATTTCAAGGTGAATGTGACTTTCCTCTGACAGCTTGCTTTCTATCTTCTAATGCTTATGTTCTCCCTAAAAAGACTACCACAATGGTCACTTTTATCTGTGCCATCAAAAGATAAATTCCATTTCCTGATGACCATACAGCTTGAACCTTTATCTCCTATGATGTTGGTAATGTTTGTTGTGAAAAAGCCCTTGCTGGAGCCGCTAGGTGGTGCACTGGATAGAGAACTGGCCCTGGAGTCAAGATTACCAGAGTTCAGGTCCAGCCTCAGAAAATTAATAATTGTCTAGCTGTGTGGCCTTGGGCAAGCCACTTAACCCCATTTGCCATGCAAAAAAAGAAACAAAAAAAAACCCAACTAAAACAAAGGCCTTGCTTCTGACCTCAGTAGTCTTATTTACTGCTATTCCTGAGCCTTGAAGGAAAAAGAGAAAAGAAATTTGGTGAGGAATTGGACTTCCATTTCATGGTTTGTAAAATCTCTCCACACTTTGTGATCTGATCCAATCTGATCATATTCATTCCATCTCATGCCAATATTTCATCCTGTCTAATCTCCAGCCTCTGTTGGGAAGAAGAGCATTGCCTTCCATTCAATGATGGACATGTTCATATTTGGTCATTCCCTATATTGCCCAATGACCATGAACATTTTTAGGTCATTATCTTAATTATCCCCACTCAATTAGGTCATTATCCCCACTCAATAGCTTATCCTCGTACCATTCAAACTGCACTTTTCATATCTTTAATGAATCATACTTTCAAGTCAATAATTTATAAGGTGCCCTGTTTTAACCATATTAGGAGACTCTACTTAACTTTGGTTCAATTGATTTTTTGTTTTAAAATAGCATCTTTGATTTAAATTCCCATACCACCTTCACAATGTAAATATATCAACATATCATGCCCAGAATTATAAATATCTGTTTAATGAATGAAAAAAAAAGTACATGAATCAGCATTATTCAAGCTTTTCAAACCTTACTTTTTCTAGGAACTTGAAAAATTCCTAATATAACCACTTAAGCTATGGTCATTCATCATGTACATAAATAATGTTGAAAGAAGCGAGAGTATAGACTAGAATCACCTGTACTCAGATAATTGATTAGTAACATTAGCACCTGTTATACAAGTTCACAGCAGTGCCTAAATGACTATTCCTGATTCAAAACATATAACCAGAATATAATTTTTATTTAATATTTGATAAAAGATTATTTGTATATGATTTCTAGGATTTCCTTTTCCAAATTATTTTGTGCTATTGCCACTTTATACTTAAAATTTATAAATTTACTATACTAACTAATGAAAGATAGAAGTTGTCAGGTGACTCAGAAGAAAATACAGTTCTAATAAACCTCATGATTCTGATACTATCATGTCTCAATTTCCAAAACTTTTTGTAGTATCTATAATGAGGACTATAAATGAAATGGCAAGGGCAATTAATAACTTGTCCACTATTATAATTTTTTTTCAGAAAAAATAAACCAATTTATATCATCACCAAAGTGACTTATTAAACTGATCTTCCAGAAATGAATTTCCTTTTTGGTTTTTTTTTCATAGCTTGGCAGGAATGGAATGATATTTAACTATATTCTTTTAACTTTAGTTATCTGGATCATTTTATCTTAGCTTTCCTATATTTGATTATTAATAACTAATCATTTAAAAGATAATTATAGATAATTTTATTTATTCTTTTAAAAATGATTTGTTAGAATTGGAAATTAAGGGAATGCCTATAATTTGGAGAATTATTAAACTGTTTTATTATGTGAAAGTGGTGGAATACTATTATGCTTTAGAATTAATGAACAAGATACTTTCAGAAAAATCTGGAAGGACTTACACAATCCGATAAAAAATGAAGTAAGCAGATACATGAGAAAATTGTATACAATTACCATTGATATTTCACAATAACCAATGTGCAGTTGTTTATTACAATTTCAAAAGATTTATCATAAAAAATCAGATAAATAACTAATGAAGTTTGAATGAAGATTGGAGCATACTTTTTCTAATGTTAATTTTTTTCGAGATTTGTGTGTCTTATTTTAACATTGTGACTACTATATAAATATGTTTTGGCTATTGCACATTCATAACTTACGTAGAATTTCTTACCATCTCAGGGAGGGAGAGAAACTGGAATTCATTTATAAATGAATGTCAAAATTGTTTTTACATTTAATTGGCAAATATATTATTATATTGAAAAAGAATATTTATACTTTTTAACATCCAATATCAATTTGTCTATTAGGTTATTGTGCCATGATATATTTGTGTATGTTCCCTATGTTTTCCATATATCTTTTATTAAACTATGTATAAAATTTCTTTCCTAATCTATATCTTTTTCTTATTCAGACATTATTTTGATTTGGAATGGAGAACTTGTTATTATATAATTGATATTTGATATTTTTTCTTTAACAATCTTTTGAATTCTATATTTGGTCTAGACTTATTTCCTTTCCATGCTTGTGAAAGATATAACCTTTCATTTTCCTTCAACATCCTCATTGTGCAGTTTTTAGATTTAAGTTATTTCTCAAGTTAAAACTTTCCTTGGCAGAAGTTTTGAATTACATTTCTGAAACTTTTTTGGCTCCTTTTTTTAGGGCCTTACTAGATTGTATTTCAAATTCCAAAAATTAAAGGACTTATATTCAAGCAATCTATTTTTTAATGTAAAGCTTGATTAGAAAAAAATATCCATGAAAATATTCAGAAGAAAATGACTTATTTATGATAACTGTAACATATAACATAGCTCTCTCTTTTTTTTTCCTTTAAATTTTGTTTAAGGCAATGGGGTTAAATGACTTGCCCAAGGTTATAATTTTTCAGCATTCTATCCAATTTTCTTTAGCCTTTTTGATGCATGATTTGAATCAAAATCTTCATGATTCTATGTCCAAAATAGCCCAGTAGCCCCAACCCCAGTAATGAAAGATTTGACAATTAGCACATTTTGTGTAGAATGAGATCTGATTGTGTTCAACTTCACTCTTTCCAACTTTTTTTAAAAAAATAAATTTCTTGGATCAGTTCCTGTCCTGCTAGGCTTTGTACTAGGCTCTCCTTGCAGATCACAATCCAAGGGATCCTGCCCTCCAAGGACCTTTCTACACATACATTCACTTTATCTGATCCTTAGACGCTAATAGAATACAATATCATAGGATATAAGCTACAGGAAGTTCAACCCCAAATCTTGAAACAGAATATAAGGTCTGAAAGGGACCTCAGGAATTGAGTAATTCATAATGGAAAGGGTCACAGACCCTCGGAGGTCAGGGCTGGAAACCATAAAGAACATCAGAGTAAGGAGTGACATAAGCTTGTCTTGGCTCATTCTCTTCTCTTACAAAGCAATAATCTATAGCTACATTGCCTAGGTTCCTGAAAAATAACAGGTTTTCCATTTCTCCCTTAGAATCCAATGTAGGTGATTGATAACTGGATCATCTGGAGAAATAGGTAATAAAATAAATAAAAATAAATAAATTTCTTGTGAATTTGAAATTGCATTATGTCACAAGGATTTTCTTAGTTCATTTAATTCTATAAGCTTCACATTGGATAATTAGATACTAATATTAATTATTGGGCCAGCTAGGTGGCACAGTGGATAGAGCACTGACCCTGGAGTCAGAAGTACCTGAGTTCAAATCCAGCCTCAGACACTTAATAATTAATTACCTAGTTATGTAATCCTGGGCAAGTCACTTAATCCTATTGCCTTGCAAAAACTAAAAAAAAAAAGAAAAATGAAAAAAAGTATTATTGGTTATCTGAACAGCATTGCCAGTTTTGCATTGATTTTGGTAGATAAATTCTAAGATATTCTTTCACTTCCTTAAGTAGAGTATTTATTTCAATCAATTATATCAGAAGTTTTCAGTAACTTTCCTAAAATTGGTATTTTACAGGCATTCAAAGAAGCTATCATCTTATTTTTTGTAATTATCTATACTTCTTTACAAAATCATGTAATTTGCAAGAGAAAAATTTTGTTTCCTATCTATCTTTATTTCTTTGGTTCATTTTTCTTATTGTTTTAGTTATTACATATGCATTTTAAATATTAGTGAAAATAGTGGGCATTCTTGCTTTACCACTCATTTAACTGAGAAAATTTTCTATGTTACTTATTAAAAATAATAACTCCTACTTTCATATTTGTAGCTTTGATTATATAATGAAAATATCCATTTTTTCTAAACATAACAAGTGACATGTTTTATAAAGGATTTATTCATCCTCTCATGAGATCATCAAGTTATTTATAATTTTAATTTTGTGATTAATTTATAAATATCTTAATATAAACTTATCATTTTCCTTCCTGGTATAAATCTACCTTTATCTGTGAAAAATTCAATAATAGCATCAAATTTGTTGATAAATATTTTTTTAGCTTTTTGCTAGGAAATGGGAATAAGTGGCTTGCCCAAGGCCACACAGCTAGGTAACTATTAAGTGTCTGAGGCTGGATTTGAAGTCAGGTACTCCTGACTCCAGGGCCGGTACTCTATCCACTGGGCCACCTAGCCACCCCTGATAAATATTTCTAAAAACAGAAACACAAAATTAGTTCCAAACACCTAGCTCATTCTATTCCTATTCAGCTATAATACCTGGGAGAATGTGTCAAACTTAAATTGAGGGATAGCTACTGAGTGTGTTACTTTTAGTATATCTTGAATGTCTTTGACCCTCTTATACCTTGGGTCAATTTGGTTGCAATGTGAAAACTTTACTTCTTACTCAGCTCAATGATATAGAAAATGCTGTATGCCCTTTGTACTAAAATCTAATCATTCATTCTCCTTACATTTCAGAACTAATACATTATTTTCCTAATTTAAAAGTACTTCAAAAGAATAGATGTAAAAGAGAAAAACAGTAGCATATAGATGTACTCTCTCTCTCTCTCTCTACATAGTATTTATCTAGAAGAAGCATTAAAAACTAAGGCCTTTACCCACAATCAAATGACATCTAAAAGGTGGCATAAGCATCTGTTTAGGGCATATTGAAAGTAAGCTTTGCTCCCTCAAATTCCCATCACTTAGTACTTCAGGTGGTAAGAACATTAGAAATGATGTTTGATATTGTTCTTGAATCTACATGGAGGATTATATCAGGCAAACCCTATTGCTCATGCTTATAGGAATGGGCGTTCTGTTGAACAGACCCTCCATTATGGTTATTTTATTGAAATAATACTAAATCTGTAAAGGAATTTAGAAAGTAGAGAAGTTTTTATTATTCATACAACATCACCTTGAAAATAATTTTCCTCCCATTATTGCTATTTATTTCTGTAAAGGGATTTATATAATTATATTTGTCTTTTTGTAACCTATTATAGACTAAATAATTAAAAGCATTTAAAATTTTAGTATAATTTTTCAAACTATAATTTACTTCTAATTATTGTCATAGTTCAATAGAAGAAACTAATCTGCAATTTTATTATTCTGTGGAAACTGCGAAAATAGTAGATAGAATTGGAAATAATTAGGTCCAAGGTCTGAAATATCCTATGCAGGTGACTGTAGGGAAGGAATAATATCTCAGTGTATTGGTCAAGTCTCTAGGTAACAAAGCAGTTGACAGTTGAAATTGTTAGATTATCTTCTTCATAAATCTAATAGTTCAATTCAATAAGAATTTAGACTAAATGTTTATTGCATGAAGCATATTGGTGTAGTTATTGTGTATGAAAATACACAATGAAATATGCCTTTGTGGAAATTACTATCTGCCAACTTCCAGAAATTCCTGATGTCTCCTATTTCTCTTTATTCTTTCTTTCTCTATCTCCTATGATGGATACTTTTTCTGTATGTACTATAATTATCTCTTAGCATTCTGATCTGGCCCCTCTTCTCTTTTCCTTATAATATTATTTTATGTTTTTGCCTCCTTTAGCTCATGCGGATATAATTTCAATTTATATGATGGGGATTATTGAACCTATATATTCTATCTAATTTTTTGAATGATTTCTAATCTCACATTTCCACCTGCCCTCAGATATCTCCAAGTGAATGTCCCATAAATAATTTATTGGAGTAGCAAGATTTTGTGACAGGCAGATGAATCAGCAAGATATTCCACTAATCCAGGGATAAGGTGATGATGTTTTCCCATATATATATACATATATGTATGCATATATATGTGTATATATATATATATATATATATATATATATATGAGAGATGTTGAAGAGATGAAATCAAAAGTTCTCTACAACAAACTGGTTTTTATCTGTGCAGAGAGCATAGTAAAATGTAGTGATGATTTAGGATAATTCCTTGATTGTACTACTGAGGGACTAGTAAAGTTCTTTTTTTCTTTAAAGTAATGGAGAAGGTGATGATTTAAGGAGAGGGGAAAGAGGTCAATTTTGGACTTTTCGCATTTATGATGTTTTCTGGACATCAAATGACCTGATTAAATGGTCATTGGGATTGGTTAACTATTATATAAGCATACTTGATATTAATTATTATTATCATTTTTATTGCTTTGGGCTTTGTGATGTTTGCATTTATGTTCATGTTGAAACTTTCTTTGTTACTTTAATGGTACATAAATCTATCTCCTGAAAATTAGTGTACTGTGAACCAACTAAATAATTTGATCTAGAAATTGACACATAATTCTGGTCATGAATTTATGAAAACCTTTATAAACTTGTATTATAGATTTGTCTTTTCCAAAAACTGGATACATGCTGATCAATCAGTTGTTGTTCCCATGGTCCTTTAATTGCTAATAGATGTTTCAGGTGAGTCAGTGACTGAATTTAAGAATTTCAGGGAATTGCATCTCTTCAGGATCCCTCTCTCAACTTGAGTTGTCTCTAATCTTTCAACTAATCAGAAATCAGATTACCTAATGTTGTATCATCTCCTTTTAATTAATCATGCATATTTCATTAATTTATTTTAAAGTATAAAATTCTTATCTTTCAATGTTTTCAAGTCTGAGTCTAAGCTGAGAAGGTCCGGTACTGATTTGTTAAGCATTTGGCATGCATTTCTTAATAAATCAATGTAATTGTATTCCTAAGTCATTAGAAATTTTGTTCACCAGTCATCATTGCTGGGAAATGGATAATCTATATAATATAGCATTGATTCTTGACTGTCAGTCACTGCCTATTTACTGATACTACCATGTAAAAAGTACCTAAGGATTTAAATTTAATACAAGTTCCAAGTCAGTACTTTATATTGGTTTCTAAAAAACCCTAATAGAGTTTTAAGCTATATCAATAGAAATATAGTGCTCAAAACCAGAATAGAGTTGATACTGGCAAGAACATATCTGGAATTCATTCAGTTCTGAGTTAACCTTCTAATGGATAATAGTTTATCTGGATTAATTACACAAAACTTCCCTGGTCTTTGATGAAGTTTCTGAATATGATTTTATGAAAGAGATTTATAAGGATTGACTATATTTAAGATTAAGGATTTGAATAGAAGAGTTGGAAGAGGCATGACTTTTGAAGGACTTAGAAAAGGAATAGATTATTTTTAGGGGAGGTAATTTCAATAAACAAAACTATAACCAATTCCTGAAAATTATAGATTCCCATTTCAGCTAAACATAATGAAATTATTTTGAAGATTTTGTTATTGTCTGGTCATTCAATTGTGTCCAATCATTTCTGATGCCATGAACCACACTATCCATGGGATTTTGTTGGTAAAGATATTGGAATGGTTTGATATTTTCTTATTTTGTGTATTAAGGCAAATAGAGAGAAATTGACTTTCCCAAAATCATGCAATTGAGGTCAAATTTGAAATGATGTCTTCCTGACTCCAAGTCCAGTGTTCTATCTACTGAGTCATTTGGCTTAGATTAGAACTTTCTAATAAATGTATTACAGAAATATACTTGGAAGGTCTAATAAGTCATATGGTTTATTAAATCCATTTTTCAGGTAAGGAAATTGAGACCATAAATGGTTAACTGACCTGCCACAGAAAATGAATTTAGAAAGAAATAAAGGTAATCTTTGACAATGTGTCTTACTTCTACTACATAATAGTGTGTTCTCTGAATTTTATTTTTATTTCTAAGTAGAATATGAACAATCCTTGAATAAGAAGTTAGACTATATTGTGTCCATAATCCTTTCCAAACCAATGAGGCTTTAACCATTGGTTTAATGTATTTTGGCTTTTGCCACTTCGTGTATATGACAACTATGCGGGTGTCAGTGAAATATATTACCTAATAGCAGAAAGGATTTATGTTTGTCTCTATCTCACTGTGGATCATCATGAATTATACATATTGCCACATATTAATACATTTCATAAGTGAGCATACTCAAATTAATTCACATCATTTTTTCTTCTTCATTTAATAACAAAAAAAGAACATTTCCAAACAAAAAGTAGAACAGAAAAAGACAATAAGCTAAATCTTTCATCTCTACTATATAGTTCTTTAAATATGTATTCATGTATATGTATGTATAGTTTATCTGTATCTATAGAGATTCATAAAGAAAACATTTTATTTTAATTGCAGTACTACTTGAACATTTCCCTCTGAATTTGCTTTTGTTTTCAAAATTCTTCTGCATATTTTAAAGACACATTCATTTGCATGACAGTGACAAAAAAGGTTCTTTCTTCCATGCCCAGAGTAATTTTGCTCCCTCTCTATATTTTTGTTTTTTGATTGATATTCTTTTCCTTTAATCTTCTTGAATCTCTATTATTTAACAATAATATTCTCTTTCTACAGATTGAAATTGTCCCTGGTTTCAAATGAATATAGTCAAGGAAAGCTATTCACCATCTCTTAGTCATGAATAACTTAGAATGTATTCTTTTTTTCTGTTCTTCTGCTCTACTATAATTCTAACAAGATATAAATGGTATGTTTGATAATGAATCTTCTGAACTTATTTTTGATCACTCCCTTGCTAAGAATTTAGAAGACTTTGAGAATTTCTTTGCCTTACACAACAGTGCTTATCACATACCACTGCTGAATCTACATCTTCTATTGGACTTCTCCAAATTTGTCATATTTATCATTTCTTTTGTAAAACTAAATTTTCTTAATTTCATTAAATATTTGCCAATTGTATTGAAAAAAATATAACTCATTTTAAAAATTTATGGTTGGAAACACTCTTTACTCTTCCCCTATACCACTTTGGAAAAGTAAAGTGATATGATATCTATTTAAGCATGTGAAGTGGTACAAAACACATTTTGATTTCAGGCATACTGCAAAAAGAAAATGTATAAACAAGAAAAATAAAGAAAGTAAAAATATTCATCAATTTTAATTCAGAATCTTTTCAAATTTGTAATCAGGACTTTGGAGGGGAATGACCTTATTCATTAGAAGCACTTTGGAATTGTGTTGGATAGTTCTTGATCAGAATAGCTAACTGTTTCCAGGCTGATTATCTTTACACTATCACTGTTTCTTTTGAATGCTGCTCTGCTCATTCTGGTCCCTTACTTTCCATCAGTTCCCAGGTTTTTCAGAGAAGATACTGTTTGTAATTTCTTTCAGATTTCTGTCACATTCATTTACTCATTTCTGAACTAATAGACACTAACCCAAACTACACTTTTGTCATAATAAAAAAATTGCTTTAAATCTTTTTTTTTGCACAAATAATTTTTTTCCCTTTCTTTGATTTCTTTTGGATTCAAATCATAGCAGTGATATTTTAGGATCAAAGGAAATCTGCAGTTTCATAGCCCTTTTCTAAATAGCTCAGCATTGTACCCCCAAATAATTGAACCCACTCACCACACCACGAACATTGTAATAGTATTCCTATTTTGCCATATTTCCTCCAAAAATTGTTTTTCTTTTCTGTCATTTAGGCAATCTCTGGGATTTCTAAAATTTATTTATCTCAAATAGATATATATTTTATGCAACTATACCTAATTTTCATTTATTCTTCTTCTCAAAACTTTCTATACCTATGCTTTGACCATTTATAAACTGGGGAATGGCTATTATTTTTTATAAATTTGTCTCATTTCCCAATAGATTTGCTAATGAGGGCTTTATCAGATAAACTTTCTGCAAAATATATTCCAATTTCTTGCATTCCTTCAAATTTTGGTTTTTATTAGTTTTGTATGAAAAACGTTTTTAAAATTTAATGTAATTATTTTTTTTTATTTTACTTCCTGTGGTCCTCTTGTCTCTTGTTGATTATAAAACCTTCCCTTATCCATATATAAGAAAGTTAAATTACTCATTCTCCTCTAATTTGCTTGCCCCATAACCTTTTGTTCTTTTTTTTTGCCATATGCTTTGGACTTATCTCAGTTTTTATGAGATATTACTCTGTATCTAGTTTCTGACAAACTGCTCCTTATTTTGCCAAGGAATTTTTGTCAAATGATCAGTTATTTCCCAAATATTGACTTTTTTTGGTTTATGAAACAAGTTATTACTATTATCATTTACCATTAATTATTGTGTATCTTTTCTAATCCAGTAATTCAGCACATTTTTTTCTTTAAAAAATACTTGCTTCTTATACTTGCTACTTATTGATACATACTGCATTATAATATGGTTTGAAATCTGTTACTATTGGGCCACCTTCTTTTGTGTTATTTTTGTTGTTTCCCTACATAGTCTTTTTCATTCACCATTAATAATATTCTTTTAGATAAATTTTGATACGTTTTTCTGGTTCTATATTTTCATGGTTTTATTAGAATATCATTTAAAAAAATAAATTAATGTAATTTGTGATAATTTTGTTATGTTGAATCTGCCTACATGTAAACAATTAATATTTTGCCAATTGTTTGTCGATCTTTATACAGTGAAAAATGTTCTGTAATTGTCTTAATATAGTCCCTGTGTTTATCTTCACAGTTAGATTTCCAAAATTTTAAAAATATTTGCAGGTTTTTAAATGGAACTTTTCTTTCCAACTCTGGTTTCTGAATTTTGTTGGTAATATATAAAAAATGGTGGCAATTTATATGGATTTATTACATATCCTTAAACTTTGTGAAAATTATAAACTATATCAAATAGATTTTTCTATGAAGACTTCTTGAAGCATTACATAATATCATCTGCAAAGAATGGCAGTTTATGCAATTGCCCACTTTTATTCTTTTTTTCTCAATTGATATTTTCTTTTCTTTTTTAATTGATATTTTCACTTTGCAAATAGATTTTATGAAAGCTTTTCAACAGTCATTCAAATGCATATAGACATATTTAAAGTACAAAATTTCCTTCCACCCCCCTCTTCCCACCCCATCCCCCAGCAGAGAATAGTCAGGTTAATATGGTACATACACATTTCTGTTAAACCTGTTTACAGATTAGTCATTTTTAGAATGATGAATTTGGAATAAGGGAAAGAAATATATATATATATATATATATATATATATATATATATAAGAGATATTTTTTAAAAAGTTTTAATCAGATTCTGAATTTTTTTTTTTTGTTTCATGATGCTTTGTTTTGTTTTTCTTCCTCTGGATGGGTATTTTATTTTTCTTGTTACATGTTATGAAAGTTTTTCAACATTTATCCATATGCATGTGCATATTTTTAAATTACATGATTTCTTTCTCCCTTCCCTTCCCATGCCCTCCCCTCAATATCTAACAGTCAGGTGAATATTGTACATAAACATTTATGTTTAACATGTTTTCAAAGTAGTCATTTTCGGTATGCAGAATTAGGATTAAGGAAAAAGATAGAAATTCAAGAGATAGGAAAGAAATGTATAAGAGAAATTTTTCTAAAGTGAATTTAGCGTTCATTCAGATTCTAATGTATTTCATTTTGCTTTGTTTTTCTTTCTCTGAGGATAGCATTGTACACAGTTGCTCTCCTGGGGTTGTCTATGCTCTCTGAACTGCTGAGAGGAGCTGGATCCATCAGGTTTAATCATCTCACAATGTGAATGTTAATGTTTACATTGTTCTCTTGCTTCTGCTCCCTTCCCTCAGTATCAGACCAGTAAGTCATTTTATGCTTCTCTAGAGTCTGACCATGATAGAGCAATCGTATTTCATTTTATTGATGTAACATAAATTGTTCAGTTATTCACTAACTGAAGGGCATCCCATCAATTTCCAAGTCTTTTCTACTATAAAAAGATTTTATTTATGAATATTATGATATGGTCTTATGGATATAGACCTAGAATTAGAATTGCTGAGTCAAAGGATATGATCAGTTTAATTGCTCTTTGGCCATAGTTCCATATTGCTCTCCAGAATGGTTAGATCTGTTCATTCATTTTGCAGTTTATAAAGAACTGTATTTTTTGCTTGTTCATAATTTCTCCCCTTTCCAAAGTTCTAACAGAATATTTCTTGGTCTGTTAATTGATCTGTTGTGTCGCACTTTATGTCTAAATTCTGTATCCATTTTGATCTTATTTTGGTACAGGGTGTGAGATATAGGTCTATACCGAATTTTTGCCTTACTATTTTCCAGTTTTTGCAACAATTTTTGCCCAATGATGAGTACTTATCACAGAAGCTGATGTCTTTGGGTTTGTCCACAATAGATTACCATAGTTAGCTACTGTTTCTTCTTTTGCACCTAACCTAATTCACTGATCTTAACTAGTACCAGGCAGTTTTGATGACTGCCCTTTTATAGTTTAGTATTAGCTTTGGCAGAGCTGATCCACCTTCCTTTACATTTATATTCATCAGTTTCCTTGATATTCTTGAACTTTTGTTTTTCCAGATGCATTTTATTTCTATTTTTTTCTAAGTAGGAAGGTGAAATAATATTTTGATAGTTTGATTGGTATGGCACTGAATAAATAATTCAATTTGGATAGAATTGTCATTTATTATTTTGTTTCAACATCAGCATGAGCAACTGACATTTTTCCAGTTGTTTAGACCTGACCTTATTTGTGTGAGAAGCTACCTCCCAAGGCAAGGCAAAGTCAGACATGTTATGAACACCATTACAAAACACTTCTCACACAAATAATTACTTTAAATGACATTTCTCTTTTTTTTTCTCTTTTGCTCTTAGCTTTGTTGTTCATATATAGTTTGATGATTTATGTGGTTTTATTTTATATCCTACTTTCCTGAATTGGTTAATTGGACCACTATTATTCTTTATTTTTTTTCTTTTCTTATTGTTATAACTCATATTTCTAATACAATACTAAAGAATAGTGGTGATTATCCATATCTTTGCTTCATTCCTGATTTTATTGTAAAGGTTTCTAGTTTTCTCATTACAGATAATGTTTTCTTATAGTTTTAGACAGACACTACTTGAAGTATTAGAAGGGTTCAATTTATTCTTTATATTTTAGAGAAGAATGGGTTTTAGATTTTGTCAAAAGCTATTTTTGCGATTATTGTTATGATTCTATGAATGTTGGTTTTGTTATGGATATGTTGAATTATATTTATAATTTTTCTTTTTCTTTTTTTTTTAATTTTATTTATTTAAAGTAACAGAATTGACTGACTTGCCCAAGGTCACACAAGCTAGTCAATTATTAAGTATCTGAATTTGAATTCAGGTCTTCCTGACTCCAAGGCAAGTGACCTAGACACTCTGCCACCTAGTGGCCCCCTAGTTTTTCTATTATTTAGCCAGTCTCACATTCTGGTTTAAATCCCACCTTATCATCGTGCATGATCTTAGTGATAAATTGCTATAGTATACTTGCTAACATTTCGTTTAACATTTTGCATCAATATTCATTAGGAAAATTGACCTAAAGAATTTAATTGAAGGGCAGCTAGGTGACACAGTGGATAGAGCACCAGCCCTGGAGTCAGGAGTCTCTGAGTTCAAAATCTGGCCTCAGACAACTTAATAATTACCAACCTGTATGGCCTTAGGCAAGCCACTTAACCCTGTTCGCCTTGCAAAAAAAAACTAAACTAAAAAAAGGATTTTAACTGGAGTAATACTTTCTGTTGCTATACTCCAAGAGAAAATAATTTTCAATTAATGCCTGCTTTTTTCTTTCACTTTATTCCTAATTCTTCAGAAAAGAGAAAAGAGATATTAAAAGAAAAGAAAAGACATAAAAGAAAACAACATAGTATAAGGCATTCATAGTATATCTGGTATCAAGAAGCTCAGATTAAACACTCTTCAGAATAGCTAAATGTGATTCATCGAGGAATATCTATTAAATTAAAATAGAAATTGAAACTTTCAAATTTGTAAAAACAGTACATTGCTATGAAATTTTGAAAATATCTAGAAATCTAACAAAAATGGTATTAGTTATTAAAATGTATATATATATAGATATATATACTTCAGACATGATCATATAAATTGTTCATAAATGAAGAATTCACCTCAAAACTAATTAACTAGAAAATACAAGAATAAATATCAATAATAAATAAGTGACAATTATAACACCTATAAGATAACCAAGCTGTTTGAATGACTTAAAATAATAAGCTAAAAGCTAAATATCACTCATCATTGAGATTTTCTAAATATATAAGTTTATATTGTGTAACATAAAAATTTAATATATCAACTTTTTGAACATCAAAAGAAGCAACAATAGTAGTATTTTAATTCAAATATAAGAATAAAACAAATAAACGGATTTAAAAAAATATATACTATCATATAAGAAATGAAAAATGCAAACAAATAAAAAAGGAGAATAAAAGAAGGGAGCTCAAAATCCCAAAGGAAAATTTCTATCTATAATTAAAAAGGCATTAAAAACACCATTTGAAAAACCATCAAGTTTAAAATATTGACTTGCTCAAAAAAAAGAAATAGACCACATTTTACTTTATAATTTAATAATTGAAATCACTATAAAAGATTAACTTAATTCCCTGCAAATAATATAAAGAATAATAAGAGGAAATTTAAGAAAATTAGCAAACTTGTTACTTATAAGACTGAATGGTCACTCTTCCTAATAAAAATAAAATAAGATAAAAAAAAGATGAAAAATAAATTATGATTTTTCTAATATCTATTATCAACAATGCCAGATTAAAATTTTAAAGTTGTTCAAAATAATGCCACTGAAAATTTGCTAAAATAATTTATCAGATATTTTTAGAAAGTGGAATTCAAATTAGAAACATTTTAAAGACAAAGAATCAAAGTTTATTGCACATTTTTGAAAGAAACATGACAAATATGTTGCAGGTATCACTTTATATTCCATTTTTCTTTTTTATTTCAGCCATTTCTGATTGTGCTTAACTACATTTGGAATTTTCTTGACAAAGATACAGAAGTGGTTTGCAATTACCTTCTTCAATCCTTTTACAGGTGAGGAACTGAGGCAAACTGAGCTGATTCTATCAGTCAGACTGCTAGGGAGGCTCTGAGGTCACATTTGAATTCATGATTTATCTTCCTAACTTTAGGCTTGGAACTCTCATCCACTGCACCACTTAGTTGCCCTATCATTTTACATGCAGCAAACAAATAGACAGCTTCACAAAAACTAGTATCATGAATAACAAAAGTAATTGATATGTCAATAAATATATAATAATGCGAATTATTTGTCAGGCAATTTGCTAGATTTGGGGGATACAAAAAATGAAATTATATCTAAGCTCAAGAAACTGACAGAAAATGAAGCTGTGCTTAATTATCAAAATATGCCAAATACAATATAAATTATTAATAATATAGAAATTTAATGTTTAGCTAAACTGCTAAACTGCTAGTTGATATAATAGAAATATGCAGAAAATAGAACTGATAAAAAAGAGAATACATATTAGCTACAAATATATGTGAAATGTTCATAAAATAGTTCTTTTATTAGTTCATAGTGAAGCCTTTGTATAGATTAAGAACAGAAATTATACTTACTATATTTCTGGATAGCAATTTAATGAAATTATAATTAAAAGCAAATGTATATCAGCAAAATTATACAAAATATATGGAAACTAAGTAATAATGTATTTCTTTTAGACTTACCTAAAGAAAAAATCAGAACTTTATCCAAAGGTAGTAATTAAATAATTATAACATTAAAGCAATAATCAGTTGAACATTTGGACTTTAGAAAAGGAAAAGATGGACATGAAAGGATCAAGTCTTAGGAGCTCTCTGATAAAAACTCATAAACTGAGGACTCTAACTAAACTTTCGAGAGACAGAGCCCATGGGGGACCCAGTAAGGCAGTTCTCCTACTCAAGGTAACCTGGAGAAGAGCAGAAAGGCTCTACTCCCCAGGGTCAGAGGGGTGGCCCGCCAGAGGGGTGGCCCACCAAAGGCAAGGAGCTTCAGCCTCCAGGAAGCAGCCCCAGGGCGCTGGGAGCTGCAGCTCACAGCATCTGGGGAGTCTCCTGAGCCAGAGCAAGCACATGGAGCCCAGCCCTCAGGGCACACAGCCAGCAGCCTGGTCTTTTAGCAGCCTAGACAGGGAAACAGAAGCAGGTGGAGCAGGTAAGCAGGAGCCCCCAGGGCATGAGCCCATTGAGCTGAGGGAGGGGAGTGAAGAGAGACTGCAGAGCTCTGTCCTCTGCTCCTGAAACAGGACTCTGGAGCTCTGACCACATTCAGATCCTGATCACAGTCTAGGCCCCCCCATAGAACAGCAGGGCCCCCCCACCTCAGCCCCGTGGCAGAGGGGGGCGCTTATGGTCATTCACAGACCAGGAGGGAGGACAGAACCTCACACGCTGAGACCCTTGTGGGAGTGTCCCAAAAGCTCAGGAAGCACCCCCCCAGAAACAGGCTTAGGCTGGGAAAATGAACAAAGAAACAAGAGGAAGACCATTTAGAAATATTTTGCAAATGAGCCCAAGAAGGATCAAAATACTCAATCTGAAGATGAGGAAGCACAGGTTCCTGCATCTAAAGACTCCAAGAAAAACAGAAATTGGGCTCAGGCTATGATAGAGCTCAAAAAAGACTTTGAAAATCAAATGAGGGAGTTAGAAGAAAAACTGGGAAAGAAAGGAGAGAGATGAAGGAAAACCATGAAATTGAAGTCAGCAGCTTAGTCAAGGAAATCCAAAAAAATGCTGAAGAAAATAACATGCTAAAAAACAGCTTAGGTCAAATGGATAAAACAGTTCAAAAAGTTATTGAGGAGAAGAATGCTTTAAAAAGCAAAATTGGCCAGATGGAAAAAGAGATAAGAAAACTCTCTGAGGAGAATAAATCCTTCAGACAAAGAATAGAATTCAGGGAGATTGATGAATTTACCAGAAATCAGGAATCAATACTTAAAACCCCCAAAAAATTAAAAATTAGAAGAAAATGTGAAATATCTCATTAAAAAAAACTGATATGGAAAACAGACTTAGGAAAGATAATTTGAAAATTATTGGAATACCTGGAGGTCATGATCAGGAAAAGAGACTTGACATCATTTTCAGGGAATTACTACAGGAAAATTGCCCTGGTGTTCTAGAAGCAGAGGGCAAAATGGGGGTGGAGAAAATCCGCCGATCCCCCCAAGAGAGAGATCCCAAGGGACCAACCCCCAGGAATATTATAGCCAAGTTCCAGAGCTCCCAAGTCGAGGAGAGAATATTGCAAGCAGCCAGAGGGACACAGTTCAAGTATCATGGAACTGCAGTCGGGATCACACAGGATTTAGCAGTGGCTACATTGGAAGCTCATAGGGCTTGGAATACAATATGCCGGAAGGCAAAAGAGCTTAGAATGCAGCCAAGAATGAACTACCCAGCAGGGCTGAATGTCCTCTTCCAGGGAGGGGGATGGACTTTCAATGAACCAGGGAAATTTCAAAGGTTCCTTTTGGAATGGGCAGAGCTGAACAGAAGGTTTGATCTTCAGGTGCAGGACTCAGGTGAAGCATGGAGATTGGAGGAGAGGGGGGAAATATGAGGGACTTAATGAGGATGAACTGCATGTATAGAAAAATGATACTGATAATATTCCTATGAACCATCTCAGTTAATAGAGCAAGTAGAGGGAGCTTTTGTGGTTGAAGCACAGGAGAAAGCTGAATTCGAAGATAAAATATGATGTAAAAATGGAGTCAATAAGAAAAAATGGGAGATGGAGTGAGAGAAAGGAGAGGGGGAATAGTCCAAGTTATTTCACATAATAAGATTTTTTTTTTTTTATTGCAATGGGCTATTGCGGTGGTGTGGGGGGGGGTGGAGGCGGGGGGGGGGGAATGAGGGAACCTTTGCTCTCATCAGAGATGGCTAGGAGAGGAAACGGGGAATATACTCAATGGGGTGTGGACAGCTGGAGTAAAAAAGGAGGGGGGAGCAGGGGGAAGGGGTGGGGATGTGAATAAAGGAGGAGAGGATGGACCATGGGGGTACAGTGGTCAGATATAAGACATTTTCTTTTTTTGCTTCTTGCAGGGGGCTGGGATTGGATGGCCTGCTCAGGACCATAGGGCCGGGTGGATGCTGGGCCTAAGGGGTGGTATGGGGGCTCGGGGCCTCTTGGCCTCAGGACCAGGGATCTGTCTGCTGCGCCACTCAGTGACCCTACAGCAGAGTCAGAGTGAAAGGAGAGAGAAAATATAGTACATCGTAGTAGAGAAATAAGAAAGGAGGGAGTTGCGATCAGCAATGGCAACGTTGGAAAAATATGGAAGTGACTTTTGTGATGGACTTATCATAAAGAATGTGATCCACTCACGACAGAGTTGATGGTGTGGGAACAGAGACTGAAGCACATTTTTTGTTATTATTTGGGGGAGGGTGCAGGGCAAGTGGGGCTGGGTGGCCTGCCTGGGTCCACATAGCAGGGTGATCATTGGGTGTCTAGGACCGGATTCGGATCCGGGTGCTCCTGGCTCTGGGGCCAATGTTCTGTCTGCCACCCGGCCACCCCTACTATTATTACTATTTTATTTTATTTTGGGTCTTTTTTTTTCCTTCTATTTGGTTTTTGCAGGGCAGTGGGGATCAGGTGGCTTGCATGTCACATGGCTGGGTGATTGTTGGGTTTATGGTGCTGGATATGGGCTCGGGTGCTCGTGGCTCCGGGGCTGGTGCTTCGTCCATTGCACCACCTGGCCATACCTACAATTATTACTATTATTTTTTAATTTTAATTTTTTTCTCCCCCTTTACTATTTTGCCCAAGCAAGTCTATCTATATTCAATGGGGGGAGGGGTATTTTGTTTACTTGTAAACAAGTATATTTCATTAATGTAAAGAAAAACATTTGTACAAAATGAGAATAAAAAATAAATTAAAAAAAAGGAAAGGAAAAGATTCAAACGGAGGAAAAGACACACTTTACTGAAATGCAATGGAAGCCATGTCAGCTGTGAAAAACTGCACTGCATATCTTATAAATGTTGATACTTAGTACATGCTTACTTTGAATAAATACTTGTTCTAAAAGCTAAAAGATTATATTGGATGATTGCTAAGGGAGCGCATTACACTCAGTATTGTTTTGGTTTTTTTAGAAATATTTTATTTATTTGGGGTTTTATAATTTCCCCCCAATTCTTGCTTCCCCTCCCTACACCCCCACAGAAGGTAGTCTGTTAGTCTTTACATTGTTTCCATGGTATACATTGATCTAACTTGAATGTGCTGAGAGAGAAATCATATCCTTAAAGAAGAAAAATAAAGTATAAGAGATAGCAAAATTACATAATAAAATAAGTATTTTTTTTCTAATTTAAAGTTAATAGTCTTTGGACTTGGTTTAAACTCCACAATTCTTTCTCTGGCTGCAGATGGTATTCTCCATTGCAGACAGCCCAAAATTGTCCCTGATTGCTATACTTTTGCAATGAGCAAGTCTATCAAGGTAGATCATCACAACCATGTTGCTGTTAGGGTGTCAATGTTTTTCTGCTTCTGCTCATCTAACTCAGCATCAGTTCATGGAAATCCTTCCCTAAATTCCCATCCTCCTGGCTGCTAATAGAATATTAGTATTCCATCACAACATATACCACAGTTTGTTAAACCATTGCCCAATTGAAGGACATTCACTTAATATGTACTTCTTTGCCACCACAGGCAGGGCTTCTAGGAATATTTTTGTACAAGTCATGTTTTTATCCTTTTTCATAATCTCTTCAGAGTAAAGACCCAGTAGTGGTAATGCTAGATCCAAGGGCATGCATATTTTTGTTGCCCTTTGGGCACAATTCCAGACTGCTCTCTAGCAAGGTTGGATGAGTTGTCAGCTCCACCACCAATACATTAGTGTCCCAGATTTCCCACATCCCTTCCAACACTGATCATTGTCAATTCTAGTCATATTGGCCTTTCTGAGAGAAGTGAGGTGGTTTCCAGAGATGCTTTAATTTGAATTTCTCTAATAAGTAATGATTTAGAGCAATTTTTCATGTGACTATGGATTGCTTTGATTTCCTCAAATGCAAACTGCCTTTGCATATCCTTTAACCCTTTGTCAATTGGGGAATGGCTTCTTTTTTGAAAATTTGACTCAGTTCTCTGTATATTTTAGGAATGAGTCTTTTGCCAGAAATACTAGTTGTAAGAATTGTTTCCCAATTTACTACATTTCTTTTGATCTTGGTTACAGAGGTTTGGTCTGTGCAAAAGCTTTTTAATTTAATGCAATCAAAATTATCTAATTTGTTTTTAATGATGTTCTCCATCTCTTCCTTGGTCATAAACGGCTTACCTTTCCATAGATCTGACAGGTAAACTGATGCTCGATCTTATTTGCATATAATATTTTTTTTTATGTCTAGATCCTGTATCCATTTTGATCTTACCTTGGTATAGCATGTGAGGTGTTGGTCTAATGTAAGTTTCTTCCATACTAACTTCCAATTTTCCCAACAGTTTTTTATTGAAGAGAGTTTTTATTCTAATAGCTTCACTCTGTGAGTTTATTGAACAGCAGATTAATATAATCATTTCCTTCTATTGAACCTGTTCTATTACACTGTTCTATTTCTTAGCCAATAGCAGACAGTTTTCATGACTGATGTTTTATTATATAATTTTAGATCAGGTAAGGCTAAGCTTCCTTCTTTTGCACTTTTTTTTTCATTAAATCCCTGGAAATTATTGATTTTTTATTTCTCCATATGAATTTACATAAAACTTTTTCTAATTCATTAGAGTATTTTTTTACAATTTTAATTGGTAGGGCAATAAACAGTTAGTTTAGTTTTGGTAGAATTGTCATTTTTATTATATTATATTGAGCAGTTGCTGTTTGTCCAGTTATTTAAATCTGATTTTATTTCTGTGAGAAGTGTTTTGTAATTGCTTTCAAAAACTTTTTGAGTTTACCTTATCAGATAGACTCCCAGGTATTTTATATTGTCTGAAGTTACTTTGAACACAACTTCTCTTCCTAGACACTCAGTATTCTTGTTAGAAGAATAGTCACCCACATGTTTATGAATAGAACTCAAATTTCCCCTCAGAAAACATAGCCTCCTAGTTCCAGTATAATGTAACTGCATATGAGCAGTCTAGTAGATGCAATGAATTGGTCTAATATATATACATATATATATATATATATATGTATATATATATTCCTATTCAGTCCACTATTTAATAAGTCCCAGAAAGTTATCTATTAAATGCAACCCTGTTGAGATATAATAATTGAGTCCCTTCCTGAGGGACAGAATTGTTAAATATTAAAAATTAGATTCTCCAACTTCCTTCCTGTTGGTGACAAGCCTCCCACTTGTGAGGCTTGTAAGGCTTCTGAGAATGGTAGCATAGTGTCCTTGCTTTTTTATATCAGAGCACTGTAATATTTAGATGAAAAGAGGTTAGAGTTGGCATGTACTAAGCTGCCTTCAGAAGAGCAAATTCAAGGTGTTCAGTGGGTCAATACAATCAGCTGAGACATAATTCTCTGAGAGTAAACTAGAAGTGGTGACTTCCTAAGCTAATTCAAGAATCCTTGGTAAGAAGCACAATTATCTCACTGAAAAAGAAGTGTAGCAATAGTCCAGTAACGAAGTGAACTGAATACCACAGTCCAGCAACCAAGTATCCAGGGAGTCTAGACAAGAAATAACCTGTTCTGTAAAATACAGTGCAAAGTTGCCTTGTCTAACACATGCATGCCTTGCCTCTGAGGAAGGAACCCTAAATGACTATCAGAACAATTAATTCCAAACCATACCAAACTTTGTGAAAGTTGTTTGGAGAAAAGAAATTAAATGGTGCATTACTGTTGAAAATTCCTAATAATTTGACTTCTGTAGACTTTAAGTGTGACTTTATTCTTTCCCATTGATGGAATTGCTTTTTTTTCTTTCCCTTCCATTTGAGAGAATGTCTTTTTACTGAAAGTTAACTGATTCTACTATGATTGTTAAAATGAAGCTTACCTATGGGATATTGCGGGATACAATTTGGCATATGGATTATGTCTATAGCCTATAGTACAAAGTGAATTAGATTTGAGGGAGGGAGTGCTGTTAAATCACCAATATCACTTTCTACTCCAGAGCCATCTGGAACCCAATGGCCAGATATGGAGCACATGGATGAGTCGTTAGAGCACTGACCTTGGATTCAGGAAGATTAGAGTTCTAATCTGACATCAGACATTTAAAACTTAATAACTGTGTGTACTTGAGCAAATTGCTTATCCCTGATAGCTTCCCATCCAGGACGATGACCAGTCTCCTGATTCCTATCGAGCCAGAGAATCTAAATAACTTGAGAGAAGAAAGTGAGGTTGTTGACTTAGGACAGCACTCCTTCACTCAAATTCAATTCATGTGCTTGCAATGGCATCTTCCTTATGTCATAGTCTTTGAGAATGAGGGACAAACATCAAAGTCCAAAAGGAAAGTTGCCCTTGAACCCAGTATGTCAGTAGCAGGTGGAATGAGCTACACACACACAGGGAAATAGTTGGATTGTTACCTTATCAGTTTTTAGAGGTTTTTATATTTCATGAAATACCTATTTTAATAAGAAAGAATAAACAGTTTATTTTTAAAGCATGGCCTAAAATGCATTAGAAATATAACAAAATATTGAACAGGAATGTATTGAAAAGGAAAGAGAAATCAACAAATCAATAAAGACAGTGAGATATTCAAAATGTAAAAGCAATAAAAATAGGAAAAAGTGAACTGAGTTGCTAAAAAAATTCAGGAATAACTAATTGTGAAGATCAATAAATTTAACAAAGAAAGCAAAATTTAAAATTCAAAAATGAGAGATTTGAATCAATAAATTAAAAATGGAAAATGAAAGTTATTTAATAGAAATATATATATATATACATATGTATATATGTATATATATATATATATAATTAAAGCATAAAACTTAATTATATCCCAATAGGTCAGAAAATTGAGAATTAATGTTTGATTATCATGCAAAAGAAAATTGCTAAAAAACTGACACAAAAAGAAAATTGGTAACTTAAATTGACTGTAGTGTCAGGAAAACTGAAAGAATCATTATTCAGAAACATGAAATAAGTACAAATGATTTCACAAATTCTTTTCAAATATTTCAAAGACAAATAAACCCTCTCATATAAGCTATTCAAAAAGTAAGAGAAATATGTCACATTAGCAAAAGCAATTTATAAGGTAAAAATTATGTTAATTATCAAAATGGGCAAAGAATGACTGCAAGAATGTTTCAGTAATTAATATAAATGTTTGTTGAATATGTGTGTATACTAGATAAGATATTTACCAAAGAAATAAATAATATTTTTTTAAAATGCTCTCATGAACAAAAAGGACTAATATAAGTTCATGAGAAAGTAATGATAAATTATTCTGATTGTGGCTTAGATAGAGGTTCATAAAAATATCTTATGTTAATTTATTGTTTGAAATAAATATATGTTGATTGAATGATCTTTTTAAGTATATATTATTAAGCAAAGCAATTTAATGACAAGTTTTATCTTTATTATAGCATTTTTCTCACTGATCAGTCAAATTATTATGTTAAAGATATAAAGATATGGAATTTTGTCAAAGTAGCAATTATTCTCCTCAGTGCACATCCCAACTCAAAGATACACTTAGAGTAATGTTCTAAGCTCAGAGGTGATAAGTAACTTGCATGAAGTAAAAAAAATCACAAAACATTATCAATGTAATATTTGAACACAGGTCTCTCCAATTCCAAGTTTTGCACTGTGTCCTCTATGTATATTGACTCTCAATATAGAGATCATATCAATAAAAAGGAAATTAGAATAGTCTGTCAAGACCTGTTCAATAAAAGAATTTATCAAAAACATTTATGTAATTGTACTTATAAAAGGCAAATTACTTTCTAGTGATCACCATTTCACAGTTTATGGAATCAAGAGAAATTTGGAAATTAAATTTAGAGAGAGTTTATATAGAATAAAATATCCTAAAAACAGTTACTCATCCACTATCTTAACTGGAACAGACCATGGAGAGCATCTACTCAACTTTTTTGATGACAAAAAAGATAACTTAATGTCTAGGTGAGCACAGCAATTTTCTGAGACTAAATGGTTAATTGACATGGAAATAAATTAACTTACCTTATTATGATTTGTAATCTTTGTACATTTCTTTCAGAAGGTCATGCAACATATTAGTGCTTCAGATATTCAATAAAAAAGAAATATAAACTTCAGAAAGGCTATAGTCATTTTCTCAATGGTTACATGAATTCTACTGGTGTTTTCCTTACTGAAAAGTGTAAATATTACCTAAATGCTTCACTCAAAAACATGTAAACATCCAAACTAACTAAATGAAGGAATGAACTAACATACCAAATAAATAAACAAATTAATGAACAAATGAATAGATGAATGAAGATAGAAAAATTAAAAATGAATAAATACATAATGAATAAATATACGATAAAAGAAAAATATATTTGAAACTTCATATAACCACTCAATTTGTAATTGGTTTCCTGAAAAAAAGAAAAGCATTCCTATCCCACTTCACTGCTTCCTAGAAAGACTATTATCTGCTAGGCTCAGAAATTGTGGGATGCTTTCCAGAATGTCAATCAATCAATCATTGACTTCTTAGCATGAGAAATTCATAAATTATAATGAGCATAAACCTCTGTTAGTTATCACCGATTTTTCCTTTTTAGTGTTGGATCTATGTTTGCCAGATCCATGGTATAGTGGAAAGATCCATCACCCTACAGTTGAAGACTATAGGGCCAAAATCCTGTCCCTAGAACTTACTACCTTTGTGACTTTTGAAAAGTCATCAAGTCTTAGTTTTCTTTTTACGAAAATGAAAAAAAATGAGCAGCATAATTTATTAATCACTTCTAGCTCTAAATCTTTAATACTTAGTGGAATAGAATGACTCATTGATTTCCAGTCAAGAATAAATTGATGAAGTTTTAAATGAGTAGAATCAGGACAATTCATCCAATTAGAAATACCATTGCAAATACAAACATATTTGACAGCTCTAAGAATTATGATCAATAACATGATCATTCATGAATCTAAAGGGCAAATAGTGAACTGTGTTATTCATTAAATAAAAAAATAGATTTTTTAAAGGGGGAAGAAAGATATTTTTGCATCTAAAAAATTTAAGGAATTTGTTTTTTTACCTATAGTGGTTTAAAATATTTTTTTCTTTTTTAACCAATGAAATAGGTTTGTAGAGAGCAGAAAATAGATTTCTGTTAATTTTTAAGCTCAGTTAAACAAAAGCATTATAGATATAAAATGATACATACACTTTCAGAGGGGACAGAATTATTAGTATTATTTAATTATTTTCTTTCTTGCATGAAATCTTAAAGAAGGAATAAATTCAAATGCTGGGAATGTAAAAACAAAATTCATTAATAAAATCAGAGCACTGTGCTATGTTTTGGTGATTCATGAATATGATGATGATTATGATGATAAATTTTCTATAGCACAGACTTATCTTGAAATCTCAACTCAGACACTAAATTTAGAAATAAAAATAAGTAGAAATGCAGTGAATTGTTTGTTGATCCAGAAGTCAGGAAAAACATATCAAAATTAATTCTCTAAGAGTTTTTTTTTTGCAGGAACAAGGAATTGCCAAAATCTAAATGTTAATTATAATAGGGCTAAAGGGTTTAATACTAATGAGTTTAAACAAGTTCTTTTCTTAACTAGATCTGCTTGGAATTGGGTAAAATTAATTTAAGAATTGCTTTCAACTTTTGAAATCTATATCTATATGATCCACAATTTCTGATTTAATTCTTTTATAAAGATAGACATTCTAGAGACAAATTTATAAGACTATAAATTATTTGAATTGCTAAGTTTCCCTATCTTCAAGTAAGAATGACTGCTAGATGTTACAACAAGATAATCAAAATTCTGACTTCTCTAAAAATAATAATTTTTATTTTAACTGGATCTCTTCAAATAAATGAGAGTGTGAATATGAGTTTTGATTTATTGTTATTTTTATGCCTGTCCCAAAGCAAACTAAAGGTAAATTCAATGAGTTTTTTTGTTTTTGTTTTGTTTTCCCTTTTCTATTCCAGAAAGACAAATATTCTGTCACATCTGGGAGTCATTTGTGCAACTGAAAACCAGGAACCTCCCATTAATTCCACTCCATCACCCCCTTCTTATTATATTCAAAAATTCAGTCTCAGATGATATTTAATATCTTATAAGAGATGAACAAAGATGAAATAAGAAAAAGTAAATAAAAAGTTGTTGCCTATATTTATAATTTGAGAGCTAGTTAAGAAAGAGTTATAGCTAAACATCTCTAAACCTGTTTGCAGTTTGTGGAGGATATGGGATTATATAGGAGAAGTGTAGTGTATTTATGAGATCCTGTGTTTAAGTGTTATTCTCCATTTCTTCCTCATAAATGCAAGTCAGAATATCCTTGCTATTGCATCCATATATATATATATATATATATATATATATATATATATATATATACATATATATGTATATATATGTATATATAGTGTTTGTATATGTGTTTTCTTATTTTATTAAATGCTACATCTTATTTGTACATTGCATGTATGCATAAATGTGAATATAGTTCTAAGTCATTTAATAAAAATTAAGAAAATTAGGTTCAATACATAAGGTGAAAATAATGAAAAATATATAATAGATGGAATATTTATTCTTAATTCTGAAAGAAAACCATAGAAACAAAAGAAATGCAAATAACATTTAATAGAGTTGAACAAACACAATTTCAAATATTTCAAATAAATTTAAAAAGTGCAGAAAATTCAAGTGATAGAGATGTGAACCATATAAAAGCATAGGAACATATAGTGTCTGATATCATGAACAATTTTAAATATAAAAAAATCTCATTTTCTTGTTATATGGAGCTGATACAATTAAAAAAGTGTCAGTAAATAGTTTTAAATTTGTAATTGCAAATGAAAACCCCTATAGGAAGTTATCATAGACAAACTTAAAATATCATTGAGTAAATTAATATTATATTCCAAAACCATAACATGAAGAAATGTACCCACTGACTTATATGAAATGAACCTGAAATATCATTATTCAATATTCAGAGCAAAATCATTTCTCCTCTTAGACAAGAAATGTTTTCTAATATAGTAATTCCACATAAAATTAAAAGTTTTAGTGAGTAATTGAAGGTTTTACAATTAGAGGGGAAGAGAAAAACAAATGAAAAAAGAAAAATCCTGCAAAATATGTTGTTTCAAGGGTAGACATGTATCTTTGTAAATCACATGTATCTTGAACTCTAACAGAAACACACAAGTTTTCAAGGAAGCCTTTTAAAGACAAATAGACCTTTAAATTAAAAAAAAAGATAAGTAGATGAAAAAATTCAGGTTTTTGAATCAAGAAAAAACAACTGTTAACTAAATAAATATTTTCAGACTCATTATTGTACAATCCCCTAAATATTTCAGAAATCCACACATGAAAAATAAAGTGGATTTTTTTTTAAATTGTGGAAGGAAGAAGTGGTTTGCTCCATCAAAACTTCACTCTTTGATTAAAGGTATCTTCACTTCATGCCCAGCACTCTATCCAGTAGGATACCTAAGTGCTGATCTTTTTTTATAACATTTTATGTTTTTAAATTACTTCAAATGTCATCTTAAGTTATCCTCAAAGGAAGTTTGTATGGTATTTATTATAGTTAATATTATCCCCATATGACAGCTGAGGAAATTGATACTATGAAAAGTGGGTTTTTTGGTTTCTTAGGTTTTGTTTTTTATTTATTTTTTAACTTGCCAAGTTGTTAAGAGTTATAGAATTTTCACTTTCACCAAAAATTTATCAAAAACAAAAGCCCCTTCAAAAAGAACCAGAGTTTTCACAAGAACAAATTTTGAGAAGAAAATCCAAGAAAGTCATATTAAGACATTTTTCCCATCTTAAGTTGGCAAAGAGAGACAAAGAATAAGGTATGTGAATATAGGCCAAGATAATGCTTTAGGTGGAGCATTCTAGGTGAAGCTGTACACTTGCAGTTCTGTGTACTAGACCTGTACTGGGGCAATGTGATATGAATAATTATTCTCTTGCAAATTTGTCGCCCATTATCCAGTCCCAAATGAGGGATAGATGGTAGATTGAATTGGGAAACTGCTCCAATGAAGGGTAATCCAGGAAAAAATGAGTAGTCCTCAACCCTAGTCTATGTATATAAAAAAAGGAACAAGAAGTAGGAAACACTTGTGTGCTGATCTCTGTAGTAAAGTGGGGACTCAAGTTCATCTTCTATTCTAGAACCTGAAAAGGAATTAGTAGCCAGGGATTGTAGACAATTAGCAGAGCAGGAGTTCTATGAATAAAAGGAGATGTGAAGTTTTGTTATTCTGTATCAGCAAATCTTTACAGAATAAAAAAGGTGCTTGCATCCAGTTGCAATCTACTGTTGGTTGCTAAAATCCAAAACCAGGTTAGGAATTCAGATCACAAGAGTCATTATCACACTTTGCACTGTATCAGTTCACTTAGAAAACCATGAAAACAGGTCCATTTCCACACTGAATTGTCTCTGACATGTCAAGTAATCAAGTGCCAAAGAAAGCAACAACAGGATAATGCTAGTCCTTTTTCTAGAAATATTCAGAACCACCTTAATAAAAAAAAGTACAAATTTAGGAATAAGGCTAGAAGAAGGAAAAAAACAACCAAAAAATAATTCCCCCTAAAAAGATTATTGTACACCGAAACCCTAAAGAAGATAATGATTCCGAAGCATTAATATGCATAAAACTCAAAAGACAGTTTCAAAGAAAATATATTTGGAACAAATTCAACTAGAATTTTCAGAAAAGAGTTGAAGCTGTGATTTTAAAGGAATTTTTATAATTTATTTTTTCAATGAAATGAGAATGCTAGATGGTGGGAGGGAAGGGAAGCTAAGGAACAAAGAATGGGAAAGAATAGCTTGAAATAAAAAGTCCAAAACATTGTTCAAGCAACAAACTACCTAAAAATTAAAATGGACTCAATATTGACCAATGGCTTCATGAGATAACAGCAAGTGTTAAAAAAAATCAAAAGACCAATTACATAGAAGAAAATTTTAGGTATGATAATTAACTGTTTGATGTAGATGACAGAGAAACAAAGAAAAAAACAAACTATGGAGACCTCTTTAAAAGAGAGGGCAAGGAACTAGGTGATGTAGTGGATAGAGCACTGCCCTAAAGTCAGGAGTTTCTGAGTTCAAATCTGACCTCAGACACTTGGTAATTGCCTATTTGTGTGACTTTGGGCAAGTCATTCTTAACCCCATTGCCTTAAATAAAATCAAAAGAAAAAATAAACAAATCAGAGGGCAAAAGTAAAAACAGAATCATTTAGCTACCACTTGAAAGAAATTTCAAAATGAAAACTCAACCTTACAGACATCTACACTTCCAGAACAAAGGAGATCTACTAGAAGGAGTCAGTGACAAATAATTCTAGATTTAAACAGAAATAAAGAGAATTATCCATACCTTGGCAGACATGACTATAAAGAAACAGAATGCATAGAATATGATATTCCAGAAAGCAAAAGATCTAAGTTTATTGTCAAGGAGAAATTGTTCTATAAAACTGAGTGCAATCATGTGGGAGGAAAATAGATCTTTAATGAACAATAGAATTCCAAACTTTCCCAATGAAAAGGGCAGAGCTGCATTGAGATTGCAGTTTTAAACACAGAAGTTAGAAGAAAAATTAAAAAATGACTTTATATCTCTAAATACATATATGAATAAAATAGAGAAAGAAAAGATTAATGAATTGCGTAAGCAACTAAAAAACGTAGAAAAAGCACAAATTAAAGATCCCAAATTAAATATCAAATTAAAAATTCTGAAAATCAAGGGAGAGATTAATAAAATTGAAAGGAAAAATCCATTGCTCTCATGAATGAAACTGAGTTGGATTTATGAAAGGTCAATAAAATAGATAAAAACATTGGCTAATCTAATTTTGAAAAAGAAAGATGAAAACCCAATTATTACTGTCAAAAATGAAAAGAATGAACTTACCACCAATGAGGAGGATATTGAGGTAATTTAGTAGTATTTTGCCAAACTATATGCCAAGAAATTTGATAACCTGAATGAAAAGAATTAATATTTACAAAAGTATAAATTGCCCAGATTAAGAGAAGAGTAAATAATATGCTTAAATAACCTCATTTCAGGAAATTAATTTGAACAAATCATTAATAACTTCCCTAAGAAAAAGTGTCCAGGTCCAGATGGATTTATAAGTGAATTCCAAACATTTAAGGAACAATGAATTCCTCTTCTATATAAACTATTTTTAAAAAATAGGAGAAGAATTCTGCCAAATTACTTTTATGGCACCAACATGGAGCTGATACCTTAAGCAGGAAGAATCAAAACAGACAAAGAAAATTAAAGACTAATCTCCCTAATGAACATTGATGCAAAAATATTAAATAAAATTCAATGAGATTACAGCAAGTTATTACTAGGCTAATACACCATGATCAGTTAGAATTTATACCCGGTTCAATATTAGGAAAACACTCAAAATATTTGAGCATATCAATAGCAAATCCAACACAAATCATGTTTATCTTAATAGAGGCCTAAAAATAATAAGTGGTATCTATCAAAAAGCCATCAACAAATGCTATATATAATGGATATAAACTCAGAGTATTTCCAATAAGATGAGGTATGAAACAAGAATTCCCATTATCACCATTACTATTTGATATAGTATTAGAAATGATAGTTTTAGTAATAAGAGAAGAAAAAGAAACTGAAGGAAATCAGAATTGCCAATGAGGAAGCCAAGTTTTCAATCTTAGCAAATGATATGATGGAATTTTAGAGAACATGAGAAAATCATCTAAAAAGGTCCTTGAAACAATTAACAAAGTCAGCAAACAGTATATAAATTAAACCCACATAAATAATCCACATTTCTATTATATAAACAACAAAACTCAAGAACAAGAGATAGAAAGAGAAATTCAATTTAAAGTAACTGTAGACAACATTAAATACTTGGAAATCTATCTCCTATGCCAAAGCCAGATACTGTATGTGCACAACTAAAAAACACTTCTCATTCAAATAAAGTCAGATCTAAATATTTGGGAAAATGTCAATTGCTCATGGTTAAGGTGATCTATTGTAATAAAAAATATTATCCAAATTAAATTACTTAATCAGTGACATACCAAACAAACTACCCAATAATTATTTTACTGAACTAGAACAAATACTAGAATAGAAAAAGGAAAAATATTACCAAGTTAAAAAAATTCATCTGGAGCAACAAAAGTCAAGAATAGCAAGGGAACTCATGGAAAAGAAGGAAAGGAAGGTGGCCTAGTTGTACCAGATCTAAAACTATACCATAAAATGGCAGTCATCAACACTGTCTTGTGTTGGTTGTGATATAGAGTAATTGATCAGAAGATTAGGATATTTCAAAAGAAATCATAGTAAACAAATACAGTAATCGACTGTGACAAAGACTCACCATTTGACAACAATTGTTGGTAGAACTGGAAAACAATATGACAAAAACTAGGCACAGACCCACATCTCACTCACTTTACCAAAATTAGGTCAAAATGAGTACAGGATATAGATCTAAAGGATGATGCTATATATATATACATATATATATATATATATATATATATATATATATATATATATATATATAGTTTATAGACCATGAAATAGTCATCTATCAGATCTATGAAAAGACTATATTATAAACTGAAAATGAATGATTTTGACAATATTAAATTAAAAATGTTTTGCACTAATAAAATCAATGCTGCCAAAATTAGAAGGAAAGCAGAAAGAAAACTGGGAAAGTTTTGATAAATGTCTCAGTTCTTAAATATATAGAGAACTGCAGCAAATTTATAAAGTTGTAAGTCATTCCCCAATTGATAAATGAAAAAAGGATATGAATACACACTTTTCAAATGAAGAAATTAAAGCTATGTATAATTATATGAAAAAATATGCGAAGTCCTTTCTGATTACAGAACTACAAATTAAAACAAATGTCATACCTATTAGATCGGCTTAGATGATAGAAAGGGAAGATGATCAATATTAGAGAGGTAATAGGAAGATTTGGACATTAAGGCATTGCTATTGAAGTTGTGAAATAATCCAATCATTCTGGAGTGCAATATGGGACTATGGCCAAAGAGCAATAAAACTGATCATACCCCTTGACTCAGCAATTGAATACTAGACTTTTATCCAGAATAAATCATGAAAAATGGCAATAGCTCCACATGTTCCAAAATGTCCATAGTATGACTTTCAGTGAAGATGGCAGAAAGAAGATACACTCTATGCTAAGGTCTCTTGGTTTCCCCTCAGAAATACTAGGAAAGAAACATCTTATCAGAAATCCGATCAACAAAACCCAGAAAGAGAAGCTAAGAGAAGAATATCTACCAACAAGCTTTGTAACAGTAGACAGTGGGTGAACCAGGAGTGTAGAGCACAGAGCCAGAGGTGGTGGGTAAATCCAGAAGACCAGTCTGAGTGACAGAAGTGTTGACTGTGGGAGTTGGGGTTCAAGGCTGTGGAAACTTTGACTGTGGAAGCAGTGGTCTAAGGAGCACCAGTGTGGGGGGAGGGCATGCTTCAGCACAGATAGTTGGAGAATGCAGCTGGACATTGATTCACTCAACTCAAGGCTGTGAGCTCCATACTTTCAGTGGAGCCTTTTCCCAGAGCAAGCACAGTAACAGCCTCTATCCTCAACCACCCCAGACTCAATGCTGGCCAACAGAGCACAATCAGTTGAATAGGGACATTAACATTCTTGCCTCAGAACCCAGCCCACATTGTTCAAAGATAATTCAGACCCTGTTGCTCCCCCCAACACCTACAGGCCTAGGGAGAGCACTGCAAATTAAGGCCAAAGACACTCCTGAGAAAGTAACCAGAAATCAATACTGGCCAGACCAATTGTAGTTATTAAACCCAGGGAGCAAAGTGTCTAGGTTTTTCAAAACCAACCCTCTGTGAGCCAGCCCCTCAACTAACACAGAGAGATCTAGAAGTCCTGAGGAGAATATGAATTGGTCTCTAGCCCAGAAACACATCCTAGAAGAAATCAGGAAGGAGTTTAAAAATCAATTGTAAAAATTGGGTAAAGAATCTGAAGAGAAAATTAACACCTTACAAGAGAAAATTAACATCTTGCAAAAAGAAAACAAATCCTTGGAAAATACAATTGGACAAATACAAAAAGAAACTAATTCTCTCAAAATTGGGTTAATGAAAAAATTCAAAAAAAGAATTGACCAATTGACAAATGAGTAGCAAAAGGAAAAATAGTGAAAATTCTTCTCTAAGAAAATAATGGGAGAGGATAGGTGGCATAGTGGATAAAGCACTGGCCTTGGAGTCAAGAGTACCTGGGCTCAAATCCAGTCTCAGACACTTAATAATTACCTAGCTGTGTGGACTTGGGCAAGCTACTTAACCCCATTTGCCTTGAAAAAAACTAAAAAAAATAAAAATAAAGAATGGAATCTGTGGAACCTAATGACTTCATGAGACAACAAGAATCTGTTGAACCCAAAAAGCAGATGAAAATATAAAATACTTCACTGGAAAAATTTTTGACCTCAAAAAATAGAACCAGGAGGGACAACCTTATAATCATTGGGTTTCCTGAAAAAATTGAAGAGAAAAGAAAAACCTTAGGTTTAATATTATAGGATATATAGTGCTGGAAAATTGCCCCAATATCATGGAACCAGAGGACAAAAATAGGTATTGAAAGAATTCATTAATCCCCTATGGAAAGGGATCCAAAAATGAAATCACCGAGAAACATTGTGGTTAAATTCCAGAACTATCAGATAATAGAGAAAATTCAGCAAACAGACAGAAAGAATCAATTTAGATACCAAGAAGGGCACAGTAAGGATTACAGAGGAACTGGCTGCATCAACATTAAAGGATCTGAGGGCCTGGAATGAGGTGTTGTGAAAAGCAAGGGACCTTAAAATTCAGTCAAGAATTCACTATTTAGCAAAACTGAATCTTCTCTTCCAGGGGAAATGATGGACATTGAATGAAATAGGAGACTTTCCATTCTTCCTGATGAAAATACCAGAGTTAAATAAAAAATTTGAACATCAAACAGGAGACTCAAGAAATAAGTGAAAAGATAAAAATGGGTATAGTAAAAAAAAAAAAAAACTGTTATCCAATATGATGAAAGTGGCTATATCCCCACCTGGTAGAAAGATTCTCATATTTCTTGAGAACTCTAATTTTATTACAAAGAATACACTCAACAAGAAGTGATAGACACTCATGACTTCTCTGTGACTCTGATAGAATGTTTAAAATGTAATATCTCCTTTAAAAGGGGAGACAATAAAGAGACAGGAAGATGGAGGAGATTGAATGAGGTAACTCATATTACATAAAGAAGTCCAGAGGAGCTAGTGAAATAGAAGGGAATAAAGGGGGAGGTAAGAACCACCAGAATCTTACTCTCATCAGATTAGGCCTAAAGTTAACATAGACACACTCTGTTGGGAAACTTATCTAAGCATTCAATTATTGAAAGGAGAAAGGGGGAGGGAAGAGGAAAAGAAGAACTAATTGAAGGAAGAAGAGACAAGGGGAAAAAGCAAAGAAAAGGGAAGGGGTTTGATATAAGGGGGAAAACAGAGAAGGATATCATATTCAGAAAGAAAATACTGGGGAATATGGATAAAGTGAAAAAAAGGGGAAATACATATAGCTTTAAGATAGCATGAAGGGGAATAAAGGGTTAATAATTATTACATTTAATGTGAATGGAATGAGCTCTCCCCTAAAATATAAGCAAATAGCAGAGGGTATTAAAAACCAGAAACCTACAATATGCTGCTTACAAGAAACTCATTTGAAGCACAGAGATACATACAAAGAAAAGGTAAAAGGTTGGAGCAAAAGGTTGCTTCAACTGAAGAGAAAAATGCAGGGGTCACAATCCTTATCTCAGTGAAAGCAGCTGCAAAAATAGATCTCATGTAAAGAGTTAAGGAAGGAAACAATATCCTCCAATAAGGCAAGATAGACAGTGAAGCAATTTCAATACTAAACATATATGCACCAAGTGGTATAACATCCAAATTATTAGAGGAGTAGTTGGATGAGTTACAGGCAGACATAGATAGCAAAACTCCACTGGTGGAAGACCCCAAGCTTCCACTCTCAGATTTAGATAAATATAACATAAAATAAGCAAGAAGGAATCTAAGGAATATGTAAGAAATGTAAGAATGTAAGAAAACCTAGACATGATAGACCTTTGGAGAGTTTTGAATGGGAGTAGAAAGGAATATACTTCTTTCCTACAGTACATGCCACTTACACAAAAAATGAGCATGTACTAAGGCATAAAAACCCTAATAATTAACTGCAGAAAGGCAGAAATAGTGAAGATATCCTTCTCAGATCATAATGCAATAAAAATCGCATGCAATAATGGGCTAGATAGAGATACACCTAAAACTTATTGGAAGATAAATAACCTCAATTTAAAGAATAAGTGGATAAAAACAAGAAATCATAGAAAGAATTGGTGATATCCTAGGTAATGACAATAATGAGAGAACTTACCAAAACTTATGGATACAGTCAAGGAAATTATCAAGGGAAATATTATGACTTGAAAAGCTGACATTAATAAATTGGAGAAAGATGAAATCACTGAAACTAAAAAAATAGAGAAAGAAGAAAGTAAATGCCCTAATTAAATACCAAATTAGAAATTATAAAAATTGAAGGAGAAATTAATAAGATCAAAAACAAGAAAACTATTGAATTAATAAATAAAGCCAAGAGTTGGTTTTATGAAACAAACAATAAAATTGATTAGTCTGGTTAATTTGAATTAAAAAAACAAATGCAAAAAATGAAATCAACACCATCATCAATTAAAAAAAAGAACTCACAACAAATGAAGAAGAAATTAAACTAAGAAGGCAGAATTATTTTGCCAAACTGTATGCTAACAAATGTGATATTCTAAGTGAAATGGATGAATATTTATGAAAATAAATGTTGCCCAGATTAAATGAAGGAGAAATTAAATATTTAAATAACACTATATCAGAAAAAGAAATTAAACAAGCCATTATTGAATGCCCTAAGGAAAAAATCTCCAGGGCCAGATGGAATCACAAGTGATATCTATCAAACATTTAAGGAACAATTGATTTCAGTTCTATAAAAACTCTTTGGCAAAATAGGTGAGGACGGAACTTTGCTTAACTCTTTCTATGACAGCAATATGGTGTTGATATCTAAACCAAGAATAGTCAAAACAGAGAAAGAAAATTATAGATCTATCTCTGTAATGAATATAGATGCCAAAATCATAAAAAAATTATAGTAAAGCAATTACAACAAGTTATCACTTAGATAATATTTTATGACTAAGCAAGATTTATCCCAGAAATGCATGATTGGTTCAATATTAGCAAAAATTTAAGTTTCATTAGCTATACTAATAACAAACCTATTTGAAATTATATGATTATTTCAATAGGTGCTTAAAAACTTTTTGACAAAATACGACAACCATTACAACTAAAAGCACTAGAGAGCATAGGAATAAATGCATTCTTCCTTAGAATGATAAGCACTTTCTATTTGAAACAATCAACATGCATTATTTGCAATAGGGATAAGCTATATACATTCACAATATGATCGGGGGAAACAAGGATGCCTGTTATCACCACTACTATTCAATAAGGTCTTAGAAATGTTAGCTTCAGCAACAAGAGAAGAAAATGAAAATGAAGGAGTTAGAATTGGGAAGGAAGACACAAAACTCTCCCTCTTTGCAGATGATATAATGGTATACCTAGAGAATCCTAAAAAATCATTTTGAAAACTACTTGAAACAATTAGAAATTTTAGCAAATTTGCATGATATAAAGTAAATCCTCATGAATACTCAGGATTTCTATATATGACTAGCAATATACAGCAGCAAGAGCTAGATAGAGAAAGCCCATTCAAAATAACTTCACACAATATAAAATAGTTGGGAGTCCAACTGCCAAAGCAGACTCATAAACTCTATGAAAACAACTTCAAAGCACTTCTCTCACAAATAAATTCTCATTTAAAAAACTTAGCAAAAATCAACCACTTCATGGATAAGCCAAACTAATATAACAAAAAATGACAATTCTACCTAAATTAAACTACTTATTTAGTGCCCTATCAATGAAATTTGAAAAAATCACTTTGATGAGTTAGAAAAAGTTATAAGTGATTTCATATGGAGAAATAAAAAGTCAAGGATTTACAGGGATTTAATGAAAAAATTGAAAAAGAAGGTGCCTTTGCCCTGCCAGATCTAAAATTATATTATAAAGCATCAGTCATCAAAATGGTCAGGTATTGGCTAAGAAACATAGTTGTGGACCAGTGGAATAGACTAGGTGCAATAGCTGGGAATGATTATAGCTATCTGCTATTCAACAAACTCACAGCATCCAAATTTGGGATAAAAACTCTCTCGTTGACAAAAATTGTTGGAAAATTGGGAATTAGTATGGCAGAAACTTTAATTAGACCAACATGTTACACAATATAAGAAGATAAGATCAAAGTAAAAGCTGGATTTAGACATAAAAGACAATATTGTAAGCAAACTAGGAGGTCAAGGAATAGTTTACCTGTCAGATCTATGGAAAGGGAAGCAATTTAAGACTAAGCAAGAGATGGAGAGCATCCTTAAAAACTAACTAGGTAATTTTGATTAGAGGAAATTTGAAAGCTTTTGCACAGACAGAACTACTATAACCAAGATCAAATGAACTGTCGTCAATTGGGAAACAATTTTTACAACTACTATTTCTGACAAAGGACACATTTCTGAAATATGTAGAGAACTGCATCAAATTTATAAAAAAGAAGCCATTCCCCAATTGTCAAATAGGCAAAGGATACATGGAGGCAATTTACAGATAAGGAAATCAAATAATACCATAGTCATATGAAAAATTGCTCTAAATCATTACTTATTAGAGCAATGCAAATTAAAGCATCTCGATGCTTTAAAGCATCACCAGTTCACAACTCTCAGAGTGGCCAATATGACCAGAAAGGACAATGATCAATGTTGGAATGGATGTGGGAAATCTGGGGCACTAATGCATTGTTGGTGTACTTGTGAACTCATTCAAACTTTCTGGAGAGTAATTTGGAATTATGTCCAAAGTACAACGAAAAATGTGCATACTCTTTGATCCAGCAATACCATCACTGGGTCTGAAGAGATCAAGAAAAAGCATTTAAAAAATCAATTATACAAAAATATTCAAAGCATCCCTGTTTGTGGTAGCAAAGAATTGGAAATCTAGTGAATTTCCATCAATTGGGGAATGGCCAAACAAATTTTGGTATATGTATGTTATGGAACACTATTGCTCTATTAGAAACCAGGAGGGATGGGAATTCAGAGAAACCTGAAGGAATTTGTATGAACTGATGCTGAGTAAAATGAACAGAACCAGAAGAACATTGTACACCATAACAACAACATGGGTTTGTTCATCAATCTTAATGGACTTGCTCCTTCCATCAATGCATCAATCGGGGTTGATTCTGCAGTCAATTCTGTGGTATCTCCGATGGAGAATAACCCCTGAATTCAGAGGAATAATTTTGGAGTTTCAAAAAAGACCAAAGACTATTACCTTCAAATTAAAAAAATGTTATCATATTATGTCATTTTGCCATGTCTTTTGTTTTATTTTTTTCCGTAAGGATATGATTTCTCTTTCAACACTTTCAATTCAGATCAATGTATAGCATGGAAACAATATAAAGACTAATAGACTGCCTTCTGTGGGAAGTCGGGGGAGGGAAGTGAGATTAGGGGAAAATTGTAAAATTCTTAAATAAAGAAATTTTAAAAAAACTGGCAGCTAACTATGAAGGCACTATTCTTAATAGTATCAAAAATTATACTGATTGTCCTATTTTAAAGCTAAAAATGGGGCAGCTAGATGGTACAGTGGATGGAACATTAGTCCTGGTGTTAGAAGAACCTGTGTTCAAAAGTGGCCTCAGACACTTAATACTTGCTAGTTATATATGATCCTGAGCAAGTCACATAATCCCAACTGTCTCATAAGAACAACAACAATGACCAAACAAAGAAAGAAAAAAAGGAAAAAGAACTAAAATAAAACCAAATAGAAAGAAAAAAGTCTTCATAGCATCTCTTTTTTGTAATGGCAAAGAACTGGAAATTGAGGGGATGCCCAGCAATTGAGGAATGACTAAATAATTTATGGTAACTGAATATCATGGAATACTATTGGTCTATAAGAAAATATAAATGAGTTACAGGATCTGATGTTGAGTGAAGGAAGAAGAACCAAGAGAACAATGTATACATTAATAATAACATTGTAAGATGATACATCTGATGGATTCAGCTGCCTTCAGCATTTAAGAGAGCTAGGACCACTCTATTAGACCAGCTATGGACAACACTATCACCATTCAGAAGAAGAAAAACAAAACAGAACAAAACAAAAGAAGCCCAAACCTTCAGAATCCTATGAATATTACATTCACTTTTTAAAAACTATCTCTGATGTATTTCTTTCCCTTAATCCCAGTTCCTCAATGTGAAAAATGACTAATCTATAAACTCATTTAGCACAAATGCAAACGTACAATATTAACCTGATTCTTTGCTGCCGAGAGGAGTGTGAACAGGAGGGAGGGTGGAAGGAGATTTTTTAAACTTAAAAATGTGTGGGGACAGCTAGGTGGAGCAGTGGATAGAACACTGGTCCTGTAGTTAGGAGGACCTGAGTTCAAATATGGCCTCTTACACTGAATAATTTCCTAGCAGTGTGACTTTGAGCAAATCATTTCTTTAAAATAAATATATTTTTTAAAAAATTGTATAAGCATATCGATGAGTGTTGCAAAAGTTTCCTAATATGTATTTGGAAAAATGAAATATGAATTAAAAGATAAATATGTCCACATAATTCATTACATAAATATTTGATTCAACAGGGAAATGGGAATAAATGAATGTGTTAGAAAGGAAAAGATAAAATGGATAATTAAAGGAACAGCAAAGTAAAAGATAGATTAGTCCTAAACAAAATAGATTCTATCGATGTAATGTATAATGTGAATATATATATATATATGTATATATATATATATATATACATATTTTTTGAGGTGGAAGAAATGGGTACCTGAGGAAGTATTGATCAACTTTGGAATGACTAAACATGATACAGTATATAAATGTTAGGGAATACTATTAAATTGTAAGAAATGATGAAGAAGACTTCTGGCCAAAATGGCAGAGAGAAGCCAGGTACTGTGCTAAGGTCTCCTGGCTTTCCCTAAGAACTATTATGAACCAAGCTTCTTAACAGAATTCAGATCCACAAAATACAGAAAAAGCAAAGAAGATCATCTACTAAACAAGGTCTATCTCAGGGAACATAGGTGAGTTGGGACCAAAGAAGAGAGAGCCAGTGCAGGGGCCATAGAACAGTTGTGGATGCTTTGGCTTTGTGAGTGGGCAAAACTCCAGAGCAGCAGTTAGACATCACTCTGGTAAGCTCTACTGTCTGGAAGACCAGGTCCATGAGACTTTTTTTTTTCCAATTTAGTGCCTTTGTCCCTATCCCTGTGGGAGAAAGGGACTCTTCCCAGAACAAACACAGCAACCCCCCAAAAATAGGTCAATGGCTCAGCACTCATTGTTCAAAGATAATTCAGATCCTGGTGCTCCCAGCTAGCCTCTAGGTCTAGGTAATGGGCCACAAATCAAGGTTAAATACACTCAAGAGAAAGCCTCTAGCACCCCTTACTTGCCAGTTCACTTAGAATTACTAAGCCAAGTAAGTAAAGATTCTAGGGTTTTCAAATCCAAAGGTCTATGAACCAAACACTTGCTCAACACAAGATATTAGGAAAATGAAGAAAAATCAGCAGAAAGGGGGATCTGTGAAAATCTGCTTTGAAGACAAAGACCCTAACTCAGATCTACATGGTCAGAGGAGAATATGAATTGGTCTTCATCCTAGACAGATTTCTTAGAAAACATCAGGAAGGAGTTTAAAAATCAGTTGGAAAAAATGGGAAAGGAAACCCAAGAGAAAACTAACACTTTGAAAGAGAAAATTAACATCTTGCAACAGGAAAACAAATCCTTGGATTTGTTTGGACAAGTGCAAAATAAAATAATTCACTCAAAAGCACAAATGGGAAAATGGAAAACTATCTCAAAAATAGAAATGACCAAAAGTTAAAGGAGTTGCAAAAGGTAAAAGAATAAATTTCTTCTCTAAAAAAAGAATGGAATCCATGGAAACTAATGACTTCAGGAAACAACAAGAATCTGTTAAACAAAACCAAAAACCCAAAAATATACTATACCTCATAGCCAAAATTAATAACCTAGAGAATAGATCCAGGACAGGCAATTTAAGATGCATTGGATTTCCTTAATTGAGGATAAAAAAGACTGGAATTCAATACTTCAGGATTTTTTGAAGGAAAATTACCATGATATCAAGAAACCAGAGGGCAAGATAGTTATTAAAGGAATACATTTATCCCCTCCTGAAAGGAATCCCCAATTGAAAACACCAAGGAATAATATGGGCAAATACTAACAGTTAAAAGAGAAAAATCCTGCAAGGAACCAGAAAGAAAAAATTTAGACACCAAGGAGTCATAGTAAGAATTACACAGGACCTGACTGTATCAATATTAAGTGATTAAAGGACCTTGAATACAATATTCTGAAGATCAGGGGAGCTTGGAATCCAGGCAAGAATTCATTATACAAAGTTGACCCTTCTCTTCCAGGGGAAAAGATGGATATTTAATGAAATAGGAAACTTCCAAGTTTTCATGTTGAAAAGACCAGATCTAAATAGAAAATTTCTATTCCAAAAAGGAGTCTGAAGAGGTACATGAAAAGGTAAAAAAGGGAAAAGGAAAAAAAATGCTAGCCAATAAGATGAAACTGGCTTTATCCCCACTTGTGAGAATCTCATTACTCTTGAGAATAGAAACTATTAGAGAGAATATACCATAGCCAGAAGTAATGGTCACTCGTGACCTATCTGTGATTCTGATAGAATTATTTAAAAACAATGTCTCTTTAAAAGGGGGGGGGGGACATTAAAGAGATGGGAGTGTGGAGGAGATTAAATGGGGTAAATCATATTACATAAGGAGGTACAAAGGACATATTTCAATAGAAAGGAAGAAGGGTGGAGGGGATAACTGCCTGAATCTTACTCTCATTAGAATTGTCTCAAAGAAGGATTAACATACAGACACTCAATTAAGTTAAGGAATATATCCCAACTTTCAAACATTAAGAGGGGAAATGGGGAGGGGAGAGGAAAAGAGAAACTAATAGAAGGAAGGGAATGAAGAAGGGGAAAGTAGAAAGGGGAAAGCTAATGGAGGGGGATGGATATCCGGGGACAAACACACTATAGGAGGTGGTATTCAGAAGTAAAATAGTGGGTAATGTGAGTAAAATCAAATAAGTGGAAAATACAAATAGAGGGAAGATAGCACAGAAGGCAGCAAAGAAAAGGAATTATAAATTTGAATGTGAGTGGGATGAACTCTTCTATAAAATATAAGCAAATAGCAAAGTAAATTAAAAACCAGAATCTTACAATGTGCTGCTTAAGAGAAACTCACTTGAAGCATAGAGATACATACAGAATACAAGTAAAAGGTTGGAGCAAAATACATTTTGTTTCAGTTGAAGTGAAAAAGGCAGGGGGAGCAATCCTTATCTCGGACAAAGCAGCTTCTAAAATAGATTTCATTAAAAGAGATACGAAAGGAAACTATATCATCTTAAAAGGTACCATAGACAATGAAGTAATTTCACACTAAATATGTTTGAACCAAGTGGTACAGCATCCAAATTCTTAAAGAAGCTGAGTCACAGAAGACAAAGACAGCAAAACCTCATTTTAAAGAATGAGTGGATCAAACAATACATCATAGATAGAATTAATGCTTTTCATCCTAGATAATGAAAATAACAAGACAACATACCAAAACTTATGGGATAGAGCCAAGGAAGTTATTAGGGGATACATTATATCTTTAACTACTTACATGAATAAAATAGAGTAAAGCAATGAACTAAGCATGCAACTAAAAAATTTAAGGAAAGAACAAATCAAAAACCCCCATTAAATACAAAATTATGAATTCTAAAAATTAAAGGAGAAGCTAATAAAATTGAAAACAACAAAATTATTGAACTAATACATAAAGTTAATGAGGAAGAAAATAAAATAATAATTTGGAATTTTTCCCCAACTGTATGCCAATAACTTTGATTATCTATGTGAAATGGATGACTATTTACAAAAATATGTTACTCAGGATAAATGAGGAGGAAATTAAATAACTAAATAACCCTATCTCAGAAAAAGTAATTCAACAAGGTATCATTGAACTACATTAAAAATATATCCAGTGCCAGAATTCTATCTTGAATTCTATCAAGCATTTAAGGAGGAATCAGTTCCAATTCCATATAAATTCTTTGGAAAAATAGGTGAAGACAGAACTCTATCTAACTCCTTTTATGACACCATTATGGTGCTGATACCTAAAGCAGGAAGAGTCTGTTTCAAAACACAGAAAGAAAATTATAGTCCAATTTCTCTAATGAATATGGATGCAAAAATCTTAAAAAAAAAAAACCTTAGCAAAGTGATTACAGCAAGTTATCACTAGGATAATACATTATGACGAGTAGGATTTATCACTGTAATGCAGGGTTGTTTCAATATTAGGAAAACTGTTAGTATAATATATCAGTAATAAACCTAACAGAAATCATAGGATAATCTCAAAAGATGCTGGAAAAGACTTTGACAAAATACAACAGCCATTCCTAGAAAGAACACTAGACACTATAAGAATAAATGGATTGGGGCAGCTATGTGGCACAGTGGATAGAGCAGTGGTCCTGTAGTCAGGATTACCTGATTTCAAACCCAGCCTCAGACACTTAATTACCTAGCTGTGTGACTTTGGGCAAGTCACTTAACCCCATTGCCCAGCAAAAAAAAAAAAGAAAGAAAGAAAGAAAGAAACAACAAATGTATTGTTCCTTAGAATGATAATCAGTATTGGGGCAACTAGGTCATGCAGTGGATAGAGCACTGGCCCTGGAGTCAGGAGTACCTGAGTTCAAATCTGGTCTCAGACACTTAATAATTACCTAGCTGTGTGGCTTTGGGCAAGCCACTTAACTCCATTTGCCTCGCAAAAACCTAAAAAAAAATAATGATAATCAGTATCTATCTGAAAACATCAAGAAGCATTATATGCAATGGAAATAAACTAGAGGCATTCCCAATAAGATTAGCAGTGAAACAAGGATGCCGTTATTACCACTACTATTCAATATTGTATTAGAAATTTTAGCTTCAGCAGTAAGAAAATAGGACAGGATGGTATACCTAGAAAATCCTAAAAAATCATCTAAAAAACTACTAGAAGCAATTAGCAACTTTATCAGAGTCACAGAATATAAAATAAACCCACATAAATTCTCAGCATTTCTATATATTACTAGCAAGATACAGCAGCAAGAGCTAGAAAGAGAAATCCCATTCAAAATAACTTCACACAATATAAAATAATTAGGAGTCTAGACTCAGATACTCTATGAAATCAACTATAAAAAACTTTTCACACAAATAAATTTAGATTTAAATAACTGTGAAAATGTCAGCTGCTCAGAGATAAGCCAAGCTAATATTATAAAAATGACAATTTTACCTAATTTAAGCTACTTATTTGTTGTCTTATCTACTAAACTTTCAAAAATTAATGAGACAGAAAAAAATATAACTAAATGCATATGGAGAACCAAAAAGTGATGAATATCCAGGGATTTCATGAAAGAAAATACAAAACATCTAAAATTAAATTATGAAGTATCAGAAACCAAACTATCTCTATTGGCAAAGAAAGAGAGTGGTGGATAAATGGAATTGATTAGGTGAAAAAGAGAGAGCAGGAAATAATTATAATAATCTGCTGTTTGATAAACCCAAGCAGTCCAATTTCTGGCATAAGAACTATCTTTTTGATAAAAAAAAACTGTTGGTGAAAATTGGAAGTTAGTATGGGAGAAACTTGGATTTAGACCAATATCTCACACACCTATAACAAGACAAGATGAAAAAGAGTACCAGATTTAGAAATAAAAGTCAATATTATAAGCAAACTAGAAGATCAAAGAAGAGTATAACTATCAGATCTATGGAAAAAGAAGTAGTTTATGACTAAGGAAGAGATGAAGACCATCATTAAAACACATTAGATAAATTTGATTATATTAAATTAAAAATATTTTCAAAAACAGAACCACTGTAACCAAGATCCAAAGAAATGTAGCAAATTGTGAAACAATTTGCACAACTAGTATTACTGACAAAGGACTTATTTCTAAAATATATAGAGAACTGAGTCAAATTTATAAAAAAATTGAAAAATGGTCAAAGGATATGCAAAGACAATTTTCATTTGAGGAAATCATAGCTATCCATAGTTATATGAAAAATTGCTCCAAATCATTACAGATAGAAAAATGCAAATTAAAGCATCTCTGGGGTACCATCTCACACCTATCAGATTGGTCAATATGACTACAAAGGAAAACATTCAATGTTGGAAGGCATGTGGGATATCTGGTGCACTAATACATTGTTGGTGGAAGTATGGAACTCATCTGACCTTTCTGGAGAGCAATCTGGAATTATGCCCAAAGGACAATAAAAATGTGGATACCCTTTGATCCAGTAAAATCACTTCTGAGTATAAACCCTGAAGAGATCATGAAACATAACTTGTACAAACATATTCATAGCAACTCTATTTGTGGTAGCAAAGAATTAGAAATCGAGTGAATGTCCATCATTTGGGGAATAGCTGAACAAATTATGGTATATGTATGTTATGGAACACTATTATTTTGTTCGAAACCAAGAAGGATGGGATTTCAGAATAGTCTGGAAAGATTTGCAAGAACTGATGTTGAGTGAGATGAACAGAACCAGAAGATCACTGTACACCTTAATGGAAATATGGGGGTGATGATCAACGTTAATGGACTTGCTCATTCCATCAATGCAATGATCAATGAAAATTTTAGAGTACCTGTGTGACAGAAAATACCATCTGTATCTAGCAAAAGAACTGTGGGGGTCATACAAAGACCAAAGTTTATTACATTCAATTTTTTAAAGAATCTTATGTACTACATACTTTTGCTATCTCTAATATTTTCTCTTCAAGGATATAATTTCTCTCTCAACATTCAATTTTGATCAATGTATAGCATGGAAACAATGTAGATTATCATACTGCATTCTATGGGGGGATGGGGAGGGAAGGTAGGGTGGGGGGGAAATTGTATATAATTCAAAACCTTAAAAAAAGTGCAAAAAACTGCTATTGAATATAATTGGAAAACAAATACAATATTAATAAAAAAAGAAAAGATGAAGGTATTGATTTCAGAAAAATCTTGTATGAAGTGTGACATAATTAAGTGAATAAAACCAGGAGAACAGCTTATATAAGACCTTAAAAACAAATACAATATTTAAGAGACAAATACTTTGAAAGAACAAGGAAATCCAAGAATACTAATTACCAATCATCCCACAGAACTAGTGCTTAGTGCTTAAACATGACATCCAGCTCATAATAAACATGTGAGAGTGAATTAGTTAATTATTTGGTTATCTATTAAAACCTTCTATATAATTTTGTTTTGCTTAAAGGTATCTTTCAAAAATTATTTCTGGGTATCAAGATATTATAATTGTTATAAGAAATGTCAATGGCTTTAATTTAGGAAGGAATACAATGGCCTAAACCCAAATAATATGGACTTCTCATTATCAAAATCATCTTTAAATATCTTATTCTGGTAAAATCTTTCTTTTTAATTCAACTTTACTGCTTCCAATTTCTTTTATTTGTTCAAGAAAAAACAGTGAAAAATGTCTATTCTGTATTTAATTTTATTTTTATTTCTTTGAATATGTGCCCTGGTTTCTATTGAAATTTGGAATTCAATTTACTACTCTTTGGGAATCCTGAACTTTCTCTTCCAATAGATATTTCTTTGTTTCTTTAGTGATTTTATGAACTTGGCTAATATACAACAGAGGAAGGAAAAACTATAGTCATCAGGGGCATGACTAAATGATGAATTCATCTACCCTTCAATGTTGTTTGATAGAATGTTCAACAAATAGGGAACTATGTAGGATTTATTTTGCTGAAAATCACAACTAGAAAAGTATTCCATTCATTGTTCACATAGAGATAAAGTGTTGAAAAGCAGAAGTTAAAGAGAGGAAATGTTTAAAGTTCAACCGTTACCCTTAGTACATATAATGGATTTTTCATTATATAACTGAAAAATTATCGATATCAAGTTCATTAGAGAAAGGTGAAAACCCCACATTTTCTAGTTTATTATTTCAGAGATAATCCTACATCTAAAGTGTATCTGAATGTAAAATAGATATAATAAGGAATAACTAGAATCAGTTTCTACTCCTCTTATCACTCTTTATGTAGGAAGTCCAACAGTAACATAGTTACAATATGATAGGGTTGGGTTTGAGCTTAAATCTTTTTTACTTTAAATTCTAATTTCTATTTAATAAGCCACACTTGCAAAATATAACATTGGCACAAGAATCATTACTTTAAAAGCGCATGCAGGAACGGCTAGGTGGTACGGTGAATAGAGCAGCGGCCTTGGAGTCAGGAGTACCTGGTTTAAATCCAACCTCAGACACTTAATAATTACCTAGTCGTGTGGCCTTGGGCAAGCCACTTAAGACCTATTGCCTTGAAAAATCTAAAAAAAAAGTGCATCCAGAGAAGATTTATTTCATCTTCCATCTGTATCATGTTTTTCAATCATTACCATTCAAATATTTATCCTTAGATTTAGCTTTACCTGCGCTTTGCAACTCTTTCTTTTCCTAGTGCCTTTATACTTACTAGCTGTGTGATATGGAATGAATCACTTAGCCTTGATATCCTTGCATCCAGGGTCATCTACAGTCAATTTGATTCACATCTTATCACTGGACCCAGATTACTCTGGAGTAGAAAATGAGGCTAGTGAATTAATACAGCACCGATTACTCAAATACAAATCATGTATTTGTAGTCACATCATGTCCCTGATGTCATGGTCTTATTCAATAAGGAAGGACATACAACCTGCCTTTTTTGTGATTGGAAGAAAATCATAGACCTAAGATTGAGATTACTCAGCTAGATTGATTTCTAATAATTTGAGCTCAGAACTTTTTACTGATTTTCCATGAAATTATCAAATTAAAACTTGTATTCTCTCTTTCTGTAGCTTATCACCCATATTAACATACTATCCTTGAGATATGAGAAATCTTAATCATTGTTGCAATGGGCTCCATACATTAGGAAAGAAGGCTGATAGTTAGTGATTATTATATTAATTAAAAAATATTGAAGATTAAGCAGAGAAGATTTTAAGATTAGATGAGACATAATCCAGAACTTTATAAATGAACAGGTATCAGTAAAGAGGAATCAGAAAATGTTTCATGTTTCAGCTCTAGAAGTCCCTACGTAGACTTCATCAAAAAGTTTCATACAGGGGAAATATCTGACATAATTTGCATCCAAAAGAATCACTGAAGACATTACATAGGATAGTGTTTTTATTCAAATCAACCCAAATGCATGGAGATATCCAGATACTTTTTTATAAATAAGTTGCCCAAATTGTCTACTGAGGCCAAAGCATTGTTACTTCCTAAACTTATTTTGAAAGTCCTTTTGGTTGATATCAGATAGAGGTCACCACTATACCTAAAACAATGAGATTCCATCTATTTTCACCTTTTTCTTACAAATAAAGTTTTCCACACATTACTGTCTCCTACACATATATCACATTTTGCACAAATATATATATATATATATATATATATATATATTAAATAAAGTAAAGTATGATGAAAAATTCAAGCCATGTTCATCAAAAAGTCACTAAAGTTCTGTAGACTTTCATTTCTTCTACTGAAAATTTCCTTTACTAGTGACATAGACCATGTATAAAATCTTTTTTAGTGATACTTTTTTGTTATTTTCTGTTCTAGGCATAATCTATATCTTCGTCTACAAACCTATGATTTCATTCATGTATGGAAACTATGCTCACAAAATTGAATTTATAAATGCAAATTTGAAGCTATTCAGAACTGGAGTCTCAAGAAGTTGACTATGTCAGTAAGAAGTTAAATAACTTATCCATAGTTAGTCACTTTGTGTCAGAAGTGGGATTTGGACTTAGGCCCTCTTGACATTTGCCATCACCTTTCCCTTTCCTTTTACTCTGGTTCTTCCTCTTTCTAATCCAGAAATAATTTGGAGTAATACAGAACAGGTGAATGTGCATCCTGATAAAGAGTTATTTTAATTTATTTATTTATTCTTTATTTTTACAATTTTACCCCTAAACTCACTTCCCTCCCCCCCCATACCCCACAGAAGGCAGTCTTTAATCTGTGCATTGTTTGAAGTCTATAAATTGATATAAATTGAATGTGCTGAGAGAGAAATCATATCCTTAAGGAGAAAATAAAATAAAATATGAGATAGCAAAATTACATAATAAGATAACTTTTTTAAATTAAAGGTAACATTCTTTGGTCTTTGGCCTTTGTTCAAACTCCACATCCATCTTTCTCTGCATACAGATGGTATTCTCCAATGCAGATACCAAAAAATTATCCCTGAATGTTGCACTTATAAAATGAGCAAGTCCAATATGAATGATCATCAACCCCATGTTGCTGTTATGGTGTACAATGTTCTTCTGGTTCTGCTCATCTCACTTAGCATCAGTTCAAGGAAATCCCTCCAGGCTTCTGTGAATTACCATCCCTCCTGATTTCTGATAGAACATTAGTGTTCCATAATGTACATATACCACAATTTCTTCAGTCACTTGAAAATTGGTGGACATACACTCAATTTCCAATTCTTTGCCACTACAAACAGAGCTTCTATGAATATTTTTTGTACAAGTGATGCTTTTACCCTTTTTAATGATCTGTTCAGGGTATAGACCTAGTATTGATATTGCTGGATCAAAGAGTATATAAATTTTATTGCCCTTTGGGTATAAGTCTAGATTGCTCTCCAGAAGGAACAGATGAGTTCACAGCTCCACCAACAATATATCAGTGTCCCAGATTTCCCACATGCCTTCCAACACTGAACATGGTCCTTTCTAGTCATATTGGCCAGTCTGAGAGGTATGAGTAGCTACCACAGAAGTGCTTTAATTTACATTTTGCTAATAAGTAATGATTTAGAGCAATGTTTCATATGGCTATGTATTGCTTTGATTTCCACATCTGTAAATTGTCTCTGCATATCCTTTGACCATTTGTCATTTGGGGAAGAGCTTCTTTTTTATATAAATTTGACACAGTTCTCTATATATTTTATAAATTCAGAAATAATTGTTATGATAATTGTTACTCAATTGACTACAATTCTTTGAGCTTTTAATTTTACTGCAATCAAAATTACATAGTTTGTTTTTAAGGATGTTCTCCATCTCTTCCTTAGTCATAAACTGCTTCCCTTTCCATAGATCTGACAAGGAAACTATTCCTTGATCTACTGGTTTGCTTATAACATTGTCTTTTATGTCTAAATCTTGTATTCATTTTAATCTTATCATGGTATATGGTGTGATGTGTTGATCTAATCCAAGTTTCTTCCATACTAATTTCAAATTTTTCTAATAGTTTTTGTCAGAGAGAAAGTTTTTATTCGAAAAGCTGGACTCTTGTGAGTTTATCGAACAGCAAGCAGATAACTAAAGTCATTCCCTGTTGTTGCACCTAGTCTATTCTACTAGTCAACCACTCTATTTCTTAGCCAGTAAATGACAGTTTTGATGATTGATGCCTTATAATATAATTTTAGATCTGGTAGGATAAAGCTACCTTCTTTAGCAATTTTTTCATTAAATCCCTGGAAAATCTTGACTTTTTATTTCTCCATATGATTTTACATAAAATTTTTTCTAACTCAAAGTGATTTTTTTGCAATTTTGATTGGGAGGACACTAAATAAAGTTTAATTTGTGTAGAATAGTCATTTTTATTATATTAGTGTAACCTATCCATGAGCAGTTATTATTTGCCGAGGTTTTAAAATGTGATTTTTTTTAGAGAAGTGTTCTATAACTTTTTCATATTATCAGTCTGCCTTGCAGGTAGACTCCTAAATATTTTAAGTTGTGTGAAGTTTTATTGAATGAGATTTCTCTTTCTATCTCTTCCTTCTGTATCTTGCTAGTAATATATAGAAATGCTGAGGGTTTATGTGCAGATTCGTTTACATTCTGCAACATAATTGTTTCTAATAGCTTTTTTTATGATTTTTTTAGAATTCTGTAGGTATGCCATCATCTCATCTGCAAAGAGTGAGAGCTTTGTTTCTTCCTTCCCAATTCTAAATCCTTTATTTTCTTTTTCTTCTCTTATTGCTGAAGCTAACAATGCTAACTCAATATTGAATAGTAATGATGATAATAGGCAGTCTTTTTTCAACCCGATCTTATTGGGAATGCGTCTAGCTTATCCCCATTGCATATAAAAGTTGTTGTTGGTTTCAAATACATACTGTTTTCATTCTAAGGAAAAATCCATTTATTCCTATGTTCTCTAGTGTTTTTTTTTAAATGAATGGGTGTTGTATATCCTCAAAAGCTTTTTCAACATCTATTGAGATAATCATATGATTTCTGATAGGTTTGTTAATGATATAGTTAATTAAACAAACAGTTTTGCCAATATTGAACCAATCCTGTATTCCTGGGATGAATCCAGCTTGGTCATAGTGTATTTTCCTAGTGATAATTAGCTGTAATTGCTTTGCTAAGGTTTTATTTAATATTTTGTATCTATAATCATTAGGGAGATAGGTCTGTAATTTTCTTTCTCTGTTTTGACTCTTCCAGGTTTAGGTATCAGCACCATATTGGTGTCACAGAAAGAGTTATGCAGAGTTCTCTCTTCACCTATTTTGTCAAAGAGTTTATATAGAATTGGAGTCAATTGTCCTTTAAATGTTTGATAGAATTCAGTTGTGAATCCATCTGGCATTGGAGATTTTTTCCTTAGGGAGTTCAATAATTGTTTGTTGAATTTCTTTTTCAGAGCTAGGATATTTTAAGTATTTAATTTGCTCTTCATTTAACCTGAGCAACTTATATTTTTGAAAATATTCATCCATTTCATTTAGATTGTCAAATTTATTAGCATACAGTTGGGCAAAATAATTCTGCATTATTCCTTTAATTTCATCCTCATTTGTGGTGAGTTTTGTTGATGATACTAGTAATTTAATTTTCTTTTTTCTTTTTTTCTAATCAAATTAACCAGAAGTTCATCAATTTAATTGGTTTTTCATAAAACCTACTCTTGGTTATATTTAATAATTCAATACTTTTCTTGCATTTGATTTTATTAATATCTCCTTTAATTTTTAGAATTTCTAATTTGGTATTTAATTGGGGGTTTTTAATTTGTTCTTTCTTTAAGTTCATTGATTTCCTCTTTCTCTAATTTATTCATGTAAGCATTTAAAGATATAAACCATGCCCTGACAACTGCCTTGGCTGCATCCCATTAGTTTTTCAATGTTGTCTCGTTATTGTCATTATCTAGGATGAAATTATTAATTCTTTCTATAATTTGTAATTTGATCCATTCATTCTTTTAAATGAGCTTACTTAGTTTCCAATTAGTGACTTATTATTACATATAATTTTTATTACATTAGGATCTGAGAAGGATGTATTCACTATTTATGGCTTTCTGCATTTGATTATTAGGGGATTTTTTGCCCTAGTAAATGATTAATTTTTGTGCAAGTGTCATGTCCTGCAGAAAAACAACTTTCCCCAAAGGTCTATCATGTCTAGGTTTTCTAACATTATATTTAACTCCTTAACATCGTTCTCGTTCATTTTATAGTTACATTTATCTAAATTTGAGAGGGGGAGATTAAGGTTTCCCACAGTGCAGGGTTTTTTTTGGATTTTTGCAAGGCAAATGGGGTTAAGTGGCTTGCCCAAAGCCACACAGCTAGGTAATTATTAATTGTCTGAGGCCATATTTCAACTCAGGTACTCCTGACTCCAGGGCTGGTGCTGTATCTACTGCATCACCTAGCCACCCCTCCCACAGGAGTTTTGCTGTCTATCTTTCTGTAACACATTCAACTTCTCTAAAAATTTTGATGCTATACCACTTGGTGCATACATATTTATTATTGAAATTGCCTCATTTTCTATCCTATCTTTTAAGCAGATATAAGAGGATATCCTTGCTTATCTCTTTTTAATGAGATCTATTTTTGCAGCTGCTTTCACTAAGTATTGCTACCCCTGATTTTTTCACTTCAACTGATGCATAATATATTTTGTTCCACCCTTTTACTTTTACTCTATATGTATCTCTGTGCTTCAAATGAGTTTCTTGTAAGTAACATATTGAAGGATTCTGTTTTTTAAGTCACTCTGCTATTTGCTTACACTTGACTGGAGAGCTCATCCCATTCACATTCAAACTTTTAATTACTAAATCTTTATTGTCTTCCATGCTATCTTCCCTCTATTTATATTTTCCTCTTTTTTCACTTTATCCATATACCCCATTACTTTGTTTCCTGAATATCACCATCTTAGTTTGTTTTCCCTCTTGTATACAATCCCTCTCCCCTTTCTTTCTATTTTCCCTTTGTCCCTTCTTCCTCCTGTTAATTCCTCTTTTCCTCCCCCCCCTTCCCCCTTTCTTAATACTTGAAAAGTAAGTAAAATTTCTCAACTTAACTATGTGGGGTTATGTTAATTTTAGACCTAATCTGATGAGAGTAGGATTTAGATGGTTCCTACCTCTTCCTTTCTTCCCCTATAAAGCAATAGGTCTTTTGTACCTCTTTATGTATCAGAGTCATAGATAAGTCATGAGTGTCCATCACTTCTGGCTAAGTTTATTCTCTCCAGTAGAGTTACAGTTCTTGAGAGATATGAGAATCTTTCTCCCAGCAGGGGAGAATACACCAGTTTCATCTTATTGGATAGCTGCTCCCTTTAAATATTCTTTAACTTGACAAGCAGTAGTATGTTATGACATTTTAGTGCATTATATTGGACTATATGGACAATTGAAAAATAAGAAAATATATGAAAATTGTCTAAAGGTTCTTAAATATTAAAGAAAAAAGAATTGAGGAAGAAAATGATAACCATGGGTTAAAAAAATTAACAAATCTTTCAAAGATTGAGAGGAAGATCACAAGAATTAGGAATTAGGAAGGGTTAAACATTTTATTTTCTTTAGAAATGATGGATGAAGTAAGTTTTTAAACATTACTCACTAGCTACAGGAGATGGAAGAGGGGAAGGATACAAATTGTTACTGAGTGACTAGAGGAATGATGATGCCATTATCAGAAAAAGAGTATTAGAAAAGCAAATATTTTTGAGTGTGTAGGGAAATATAATTACTACATTTCATTCATTGCCCACATCTGTTAAGATACTTTTGGCATCAACATTTTGGATGTTTGTTTAATATCTTTATTTAATTTCTTTCAACCAACTGTTTTTACTGAAATCTTGCAACAAGCAAACTTTTGTCTATACATTATGAAAATATTTTACTATTATTACCAGAACCAGAAATTATTGTGGTAATTTGAGTGCTTTATCACCAAATGTAATATACTCATACTTTTCTTGTTTCTTAAGAAACCTGTAAAAGTCATCTCTTACTACTTTGATAAAGTAGTCATTCCTTTAAATATTAATTTATCTAAAAAACAAGTATGCCTCAACAACTGATTTCACAGGATAGAATTAAAAGATTCACTATAATTTTCATAAAATATGTGCACATGTATTATGAGGTTATTTGTTTTATCAGTTATGTGAAAATGTATACTAGGCAACAGAGAATTGGAATAATGAAGTAAGGAAGTAGAATAATGCATAAGAATGATGTATGCAGACAAAATGGGACCAAGATTTAGACATAAAGGGTAATATTATAACTTAGTTAGGAAAGCAAGGAATAGTTTAGCTGTTAGATCTATGACAAGAGGATCAGTTTATTAGCAAACAAGAGCTAGAGCACATTATAGAAAATAAACTGGATAATTCTGATTAAATTAAATTTAAAAAGTTTTTCACAAGTAAAACCATTGCAACCTAAATTAAAAGGAATGTAGTAAATAGGGAAAGTGTTTTTACAACAGTACTTCTTTTTTTTAAGATTTTATTTATTTTGAGTTATACAACTTTTCCCCTAATCTTACTTCCCTGCATGCATCCCCCACAGAAGTCAATTTTTCAGTCTTTATATTGTTTCCATGGTATACATTTATCCAAATTGAATGTGATGAGAAAAAAAATCATATCCTTAAGGAAGAAACATAAAGTATGAGAGATAGCAAAATAAGACAAAAAGTATAAGAGATAGCAAGATAAGACAATAAGATATCAGTGTTTTTTTTTATTAAAGTTAATAATCCTTAGTATTTGTTCAAACCCCAAGTTCTTTTTCTGGATACCAATGTTATTCTCCATTGTAGAAAGCCCCAAATTATCCCTGATTGTTGAACTGATGGAATTAGCAAGCCCCTCAAGGTTGATCATTGCCTTCATGTTGTTGTTAGGGTGAGCAATGTTCTTCTGGTTCTGCTTATTTCACTCAGCATCAGTTCATGCAAATCCCTCCAGGCTTCCCTGAATTCCCATCCCTCCTGGTTTCTAATAGAGCAATAGTGTTCCAATATTTACAAACACGACAATTTCCTAAGCCATTCCCCAACTGATGAACATTTACTTGATTTCCAAATCTTTGCCACCACAAACAGGGCTGGTATGAATATTTTTGTATAAGTGATAATTTATCATTTTTCATCATCTCTTCATGGTATAGAACCAGCAGTGCTATTGCTGAATCAAAGGGTTTGCACATTTTTGTTGCCCTTTGACTGTAGTTCCCAATTTCTCTCCAGAAAGGTTGGATGAGTTCACAGATCCACCAATAATGTAATGGTGTCCCAGATTTCCCACAAATCTTCCAGCAAAGATCATTATCCTTTCTGGTCATATTGGTCAGTCTGAGATGTGTGAGGTGGTAGCTCAGAGAAGCTTTAAATTGCATTTCTCTAATAAATAATGAATTAGAACAATTTTTCATATGAATATGGATTGCTTTGTTCTCATCTGTAAATTGCCTCAGCATATCCTTTGATCATTTGTCAATTGTTTTTTTAATTTGACTCAGTTCTATCTATATTTTATAAATGAGTGCTTTTTCAGAAACATATTTGTAAATTTTGTTTCCCAGTTTACTAGTTTTTTTTTTTTTATCTTGGTTACAGTGGTTTTGTCTGTGCAAAAGCTGTTTCATTTAATGTAACTGAAGTTATCTAGTTTGTTTTTAGTGATGTTCTCCATCTCTTCCTTAGTCATAAATTGCTTCCCTTTCCATAGATCTGACAGGTAAACTAGTCCTTAATCTTCTAGTTTGCTTATAGTATTGTTTTTTTTTTAATGTCTAAATCCTGTATCCATTTGGGTATTATCTTGGTATAAGGTATAAGGTGTTGGTCTAATCTAACTTTCTTCCATACTAATTTTAAATTTTCCCAGCAGTTTCTTTTTTATCAAAGAAAGAGTTTTTATCCTAATAGCTGGACTCTTTGGGTTTATCAAACAGCATATTACTATAATCATTTCCTGCTATTGCACCTAGTCTATTCCACTGGTCAACCACTCTATTTCTTAGCCAATACATGACAATTTTGATGACTGATGTTTTATAATATAATTTTAGATAATGTAGGGCTATGTCACTTTCTTCTGCACTTTTTTCATTAAATCCCTGGAAATTCTTGACTTTTTCTTTCTCCATATCAATTTACTAACAACTTTTTCTAACTCATTAAAGTAATTTTTTGAGATTATGATTGGTAGGGAACTAAACAGATAGTTGAGTTTTGGAAAATTGTCATTATTATTATTATTATATTAGCTTGACCTATCCATGAGCAGTTGATGTTTGCTCAGTTATTTAAATCTGATTTAATTTGTGTGAGAAGTGTTTTATAATTGTTTTCAAAAAATTTCTGAGCCTGCCTTGGCAGGTAGACTGTCAGGTATTTTATATTGCCTGAGGTTACTTTGAATGGGATTTTTCTTTCTAGCTCTTCCTGCTGTATCTTGCTAGTCATATATACATAAATTGAGGATTTATGAGGGTGTATTTTATATCCTGCAACTTTGCTATAATTTGCTAATTGTTTCCAGTAATTTTTTGGATGATTTGTTGGGATTCCCTAGGTATACCATCATGTCATCTACAAAGAGTGAGAGTACTGTCTCTTCCTTCCCAATTCTAATTCCTTCAATTTCTTTTTCTTCTTTAATTGCTGAAGCAAACATTTCTAATGCAATATTGAATAGTAGTGCTGATAATGGGCATCCTTGTCCTACCCCTGATCTTATTGGGAATGCTTCTAGCCACTCCCCATTGAATATAATTCTTGTTGATGGTTTCAGATAGCTACTGCTTATTATTCTTAGGAACAGTCCATTTGTTCCTACGTTCTCTAGTGTTTTTAGTATGAATGGGTGCTGTGTTGTGTCAAAAGTTTTTTTCAGCATCTATTGATATGATCATATAATTTCTGATATGTTTGCTGTTGATATCATTGATTATACTAACAATTTTCCTGATATTGAACCAACCCTGAATTCCTGGAATAAATCCTACTTGGTCCAAATGTATTATCCTAGTGTTAATTTGTAATCATATTGCTAAGATTTTATTTAAGATTTTTGCATCTGTATTCATCAGGGAGAGAGGTCTATACATTTATTTCTCTGTTTTAACTCTTCCTGATTTAGGTATTAGCAGCAAATTGTTTTCACAGAAAGAATTAGGCAGAGTTCTGTCTTCCTCTATTTTTCCAAAGAGTTTAGATAGAAATGGAACTAATTGTTCCTTAAATGTTGGGTAAAATTCACTTCTATATTGATCAGGATTTTCTTAGGGAGTTCACAATTTCTTTTTCTGAGATAGGGTTGTTAGGTGTTTAATCTCCTCTTCATTTAAACTGAGCAACTTATATTTTTTGTAAATATTCATCCATTTCACTTAAATTGTCGAATTTATTGACACAGAATTGGGCAAAATAAGTCTGAATTATTACTTTAATCTCATCCTCATTGGTGGTGAGTTCAGCTTTTTCATTAATGATACTAGCAATTTGATTTTCTTCTTTCTTTTAATCAAATTGACCAGGGGCTTAACAATTTTATTGTTTTTTTTATAAAACCAACTCAGTATTATTTATTAATTCAATAGATTTTGCTTTCAATTTTATTAATTTCTGCTTTAATATGTAGAATTTTTAATTTGGTATTTTATTTGGTATTTTTAATTTGTTCAGTCTCTAATTTTTTTAGTTGAATATTTAGTTCATCGATTTCCACCTTCTCTAATTTATTCACATAAGCATGTAAAGATATACTATATCCCCTGAAAGTCACTTTGAGTGAATACCATAGGTTTTAGTATCTTGTTTCATTATTGTTATTATCTAGGATAAAATAATTAATTCTTTCTATATTTTGTTGTTTGACTCATTGTTTTTGTTATTCAGTTTCTAATTAATTGTCTATGGTACTTTTTAGGAAGATATCGTTTCCTTCCTTTTCTCTTTTAGCCTATCCATTTTTGCAAGTGTTTTGTCTGAGATAAAGATAGCTACCCCTGCTTTTTCCACTTCAGCTGAAACAGAATATATTTTGCTCCAACCTTTTACCTTTATATGTATCTCTCTGCTTCAGCTGAGTTTCTTTTAAGCAGTATATTGTAGGATTCTAGTTTTTAATCCATTCTGCTATTCGTTTACATTTTAAGGGATAATTCATCCCATTTTCATTCAAAGTTATTACTAACTCTTTCTTCCCCTCCATCTTTCTTCCCTCTGTTTGTATTTCCCCACTTTCACCCATTTATCCATATTCTGCATTATTTTCTTTCTGAATAACACATTCTCTACAGTGTGCTTGCCCTTCTATATCCATCACCTCCCCTTTTTTTCTGCTTTCCCTTTGTCCACTGTGCCTTCCCTTCCTTCTGTTAGTTCTCCCTTTTTTCTCTCCCCTTCCCTGTCTCCAACTCCCCCTCCCCTTTTCCAGCTTTTAATACTTGAAAGGTAAGATTTTTTTTTAAGTTAACTGAGTATGTGTCTGATGACAAGATTCAGGTGTTTCACAGCTCCTCCCATATCCCCCTCTATTACAATAGGTCTTTTGTACTTCTTAATGTAATTTGATTTACCCCATTCAATCCCCTCTCTCTTCCTATCTCCTTCCTACCCCCCTTTTTAAGGAGGAGTTATTTTTAAGTTGTTCTATCTGAGTCATAGAAAGTTCTGACTATCTATCAATTCTAGCTAAGTACAGCCTAATAGAGTTACAATTCTTGAGAGTTATTAGAGTCTTTCTCCCAAGTAGGGTTAAAGTCAGTTTCATCCTATTGTATAGCAGTCTCATGGATAAGTCATGAATGTCCATCACTTCTGGCTAGGTATATTCTCTCTGTTAGAGTTTCAATTCTCAAGAGTTATGAGAATCTTTTTCCCATGTTGGGATATAGTCAGTTTCATGTTATTAGACAGCAGGTTTTTTTTTTATTTACCCCCCTTTTTTTAACCTTTTCATGTGTCTCTTGAACCTCCTGTTTGATGTCCAAATTTTCTATTTAGCTCTGGTCTTTTCATCAGGAATTTATGGAATTCTTCTATTTCATTAAATGTCCATCTTTTCCCTTGATAAAGAAGGCTCAGCTTAGCCAGATAGTGAATTCTTGGCTGCATTCCAAACTCCCTTGCTCTTTGGAATATCTCATTCCAGGTCCTTCAATCCCTTAATATTGGTGCAGCCAGGTCCTGCATAATCCTTACTGTTGCTCCTTGGTATTTAAATTGTTTCTTTCTGGCTGCTAGGAAGATTTTCTCTTTTATCTGATAATTCTGGAATTTGACCACAACATTCCTTGGTGGATCTCTTTCCAGATGGGATCAATGTATTCTTTCAATAACTATTTTTGTCTTCTGGGTCCATGATATTAGGCCAATGTTATATCACTCAATACTGTAATAGTAAGTCTAGGCTTTTTTTCCCTCTTCAATGCTTTTAGGAAATCCAAAAATTATCATGTTATCCCTTTTCGATCTATTCTTGAGGTCAATGGTTTTGCTGATAAGGTATTTTAGATTTTCTTTTATTTTTTTCTATTTTTTGGCTTTATTTAACAGGCTCTTGCTGTCTCATGAAGTCATTAGTTTCCACAGACTCCACTCTTTTTTTTAGAGAGGATTTTTCTTCGTTTACTTTTTGCAACTACTTTTCTAATTGGTCACTTCTATTTTTGAAAGATCTTTCCATTTGACCAATTGAGGTTTTGAGAAAATTGTTTTCATTTTGCATTTGCAAAATTGAGGATCTGATAGAATTATTCTCATTTTGTATTTGTCTAATTGCATTTTCAAATGATGTGTTTTCTTGTTTTAAGGTGTTAATCTTTTCTTGGGTTTCCTTTTCCCAAATTTTCCAATTGAATTTTTTTAGGTTTTTTGCAAGGCAAATGGGGTTAAGTGGCTTGCCCAAGGCCACACAGCTAGGTAAATGTTAAATGTCTGAGACGTGATTTGAACCCAGGTACTCCTGACTCCAGGGCCAGTGCTTTATCCACTGTGCCACTTAGCTTCCCCCAATTGATTTTTAAACTCCTTCCTTATTTATTCAAGGAAGTCTTTCTGTGCTGGGGACCAGATCATATACTCCTCAGAGTTTGTAGGTTTCTCTGAGTTAGGGTCTTTTCCTTCCAAGAATTTTTCTATGGATCCACCTTTCACTGAACTTTCTTCATTTTGCTAAGACCTTGAGTTGGGGAGGGGCTAGTTCACACAGGTTTGGTGTTGTGATACCTAGAGGTTTTATTCACTGAGAGTAATATCTCCAGCTGGCTAGTAGGGGGTGCTAGATGATTTGCTAACTGAGTGTAATTTCTCCACCTGGCCAGTAGGGAGTGCTGGTTGTTTCCTCTGGAGTGTCTGTGACCTTGATTGAGGCCTTCTCCTTTGGCCTGTTGGGAGTGATTGAAGCTATTAAATACTTTTGTCTTCAGTCAATGGTGGGCTTTACCTTGGGGTGAGGTCATCCCTCTTCCTATTGTCAGCTGAGTTGGTTCTTCTGTTCACACACCTGTGCCTGGGCCTGTGTTTGTTCTGGGAAGAGGCTTCAGCAGTAATGGATGCGTAGACTCGGATTTGCTCCTGACAAGATGAACCCAGGGTTGATGTCTGCATCTCTCCTGCACCATATCTTTACCCCCAGCCCTGTCGGCAAGCTCCAGGTGGTCAGCACCAACACCAATGCCTCTGCTCCCAAGTTGACCCAAGGCCCTGCAGTCTAGCCCAGCACCTGATCAAGCAGGTTCAGGTTTGGGTTCTCAGGCCCTCAGGCTCCCAGGCTCCAACCCTGCTGCTAATCAGGCTGATCCATGGCTGAACCACCCTCTGTGCCTGGATTCACCCCAGACTGAGGAAGACAAATCCTGAGGTATATGGTCTTTCTCCTGGCTTTTCTGTGGGTTTTGTGTCATATCATATATGGGGAAAGATCAGGATATTTTAGAATTGTGCCTGTCTTCTCTCCGCCATCTTAGCCAGAACTGAGTCAAATTTATAAAAAAAGCCATTCCCCAATTAATAATTGATCAAAGGATATGGATAGGCAATTCGTAGAAGAAATCAAAGCTATCTAACATCATAGGAAGAATCATTTTATGTTTTTATTGATTACTGAAATACAAATTAAAATATTTCTGAAAAGAAAATGACAAGTATTGCAGGTGATGTGGGGAAACTAGGACACTAATGTATTTCTGGTGGAGTTGTTAATTTATCCTTTATTTTTGGAAAATAATTTGGAATTATGACCAAAAGTCAATTAAAATGTGCATACCTTTTGAACCAGAAATATCACTACTGTGTCTGTACCTTAAAAAGAAAATGAAAAAGGATAAAAATCACCACACATGTCCAAAAATATTCCTAACAGTTCTTTTGGTAATGGCAAAGAATTTGAAACTGAAAGGATACCCATCAATTGGGAAATAACTAAACAAATTGTGATAAATGTATGTGATCGAATACTATTATATTGTTCTAAAAGAAATCATGAGTGATAGGATTTCAGAAACCCTGTAAAGATTCATATGAATTGATGTTGAATGAAATGAGCAGAACCAAAAGAAAATTATTCACACTAGCAACATCAACCATGCTGGATTGTTCATTTCAGCAGTACAAAAATCAAAGACAATTTTCAAAGACCTGTGATGGAAAATATCATCCATATCCAGAGAAGGAACTGTGGAGTTTAAATGAAGACCAAAGTTTATCTTCAAATTTTAAATGTCATCCTTTGTATTATGTCGTTTTTTCTCTCTCTCTCTCTAATGTTTTCTTTCTTCCATTGGGATCTGATTCTATTCTCACAAGATAATCACTATGGGTCTTTGTTTAGCAGGATTATAAATTTAGAGCCTATATCAGATATTTTTTTTTAATCTTTGGAAAGGGAAGAGGGAAGGGGGGAAGGGAGGGAGGGAGAAAAATGTAAAACACATAAAAAGGAAAAGATTGGTTAAAAACTACCATTGCATGTATTTGGACAAACAATTATGTAAAAATATTTTTAAAAAGTAGAAGTTTTTATGCAGAGTTGGAAAGACCTGAGTTCAACTCTTTCTTCTAAATGGCTCTGTGACACTGGGAAAACCATTGAATTTCTCTTTGTCTTAATATCCTCATCAGCAAAATGAGAATGATAATCAGCACACCCATCTCCCAAGGTTTTTATGAGGATAAAATGACATAATATATTTAGGTTTTTCCTAATCTTAAGAATTATAGACTACATCATAAAAACAATAAGAACCACACATTATTGTTATTTTGTTGCTCTTATAATTTTTACCTTAGACCATAATTTTGTTTCACTTTCAACTGAATCACACTGAGACTTGTGAAACTATCTAAAAATGAGCTAAATTTGATTTTTTTTCTCAAAGATTGAGTTCATGGGCGGCTAGGTGGTACAGTGGATAGAGCACTGGCCCTGGAGTCAGGAATACCTGAGTTCAAATCCCGCATCAGATACTTAATAATTATCTAGTTGTGTGGCCTTGGGCAAGCCACTTAACCCCATTGCCTTGCAAAAAAAAAATTGAGTTCATTATCAATTAAAAAAAAAGATTTTTTTTTTTTACATTTTCAGACTTCTCATGCCATTTTCCAACTGATTACTCACTCCCTCTCTACCAGTTCACTCTTTGTCAGTTGGAAATCTAATCAGTGGCTTAAAATGGACTTGGAGAGTATTCAAACAAAATCTGAGGCCCTTATCTCCCTTAGCAAAAGCAGGTCAAATGTGAAGAATGCTCTGCAAAATATGGATGCCAAAGAATGTGAAACACAGAGAAGTGTTTGTAATACTCTACTAGAGGTGGAAGATGAGTGATACTGCCTGGGTCACCAGTCTGTCATTATTGCAAGAGGCCTGAATAGTTTAAACAATGCAAGATTTGGCAAAATATTTCCTATAGTACTGAATGAATATTAAAATCTAATGTATTGTGATAAAAACCCAAGTCATTTTATTCAACTGATGACTGAACAATTAAACTACAGGGACATTTAGATCCAGTCAAATCTGTGATCTGTAATGTTATGAAGAGGGGGAATTCATAGCTCAATGTTTCAAATTTAGGACCTTTTGGGAAATAAAAACGGCTTTAGTACATTTTGAGATAATACATTTAGTTTTGAGAATTGCTCATAAATTTAGCATATAAATGAAATAAGGCTAAGCAGACAAAACTGAGTGTTCTGGAAGTGTTAACAGGAAATTTTGAAAACTCATCTGAAGAGTGAATATTGTTATCAAGTTATGTAATTGCATGATTTTTCTTCACTTACCACTAAGGAAAAGACCTTACATATATTAATATTGGTTGAAGGTCATGAAGAGCTGGGGAGAGATAGATTATTTAGATACTTGTGAGAGTTTCAGATTTAAAGCAAAAATTCCAAGCTGTATTTATCCCATTCTGTTTTACCATTAAATTATGCTAGCAAAGATACAAAGTACTTTTATTTTTCTTATTACAGTAGGTAGGCACTTTATTTACCTCAACAGATTTCACTAGGGATTACAACATGAAGCACATTTACTTTTCTCTCACTATTCAAAAATGTCCATAGCATCTAGGCACTGGAGAATAAAAGCCAGTTAAATTTAGATTTTTTTCAACTCCTCTAGTTAATTTTAGACCTTCAAATTTATTATGCCATTTGGAATATGAATACAGTCTAAAAAATAAAACTGCCAAACTTAGAATTCTGGTTGGATTTTTAAAAACTGTTTCCTTGTTTTATCAAACTGTGAACCTTTTTAAAGAAATACAGTGTAAACTTCATTGCAACTCCTCACTTAACTATGTACTGTGGAGATAATTCCCATACCTGGACTGTTCCAACAGTACTAGAAATTATTTAAATTCTAATTTTTATCCTACCTGTTGTTGTTTTACTTGTCTTTCACAAGCTTTTATAGGGTTTTGCTTTCATTTTCTTGCAAAATGACACAAGGGGCCTTGGATAGCTCTGATGATTATTTTGAGAAATCTTGTCCTAGTGAAGAAATAAGTTTGAACTTCGGCATGTAAATATTTTTTTTTTCAGAAGGCATAGGCTAGATGCTTCTCCTTTTACTAAATTTTATTGAAGTAGAGGAGAATGATAAACAATTAATAAAAATTCATTATTTTTAATATAGCATCAAGAAGATCACACAGGCAAAATAAACATAGAATTTTTCTATTATTAATATTAGGATTAAAAAGTTCACAAATAGATAGGGATACCTACCAGAAGTCTTATAACCAAACACTAGAGGAATTGTTCCTCTAGTTTTTCACCTGAATTAATTCCTAAGGAATATTAAATAGGTAAAATATTGAGTTTAAAGTAGGAAAATATAGATTAAGATCCTGTCTCATCCTAACTATGTGACACTGGGCAAGTCATTGAACCTCCTTATGCATTGTGCAAATCTTTGGTATTCATTTAATGAATCATAAGTGAATTGAATATGCTTTAGTGGAGGGAGTTCCCACACTGGGATTTTCCCTTTCATATGAAACTCTAGTTCTTTCAAATATGTCAAACCAATTTAATCATTGGCTAATTTGCATTGACAAATTATACAATACAGTCAGAACACTGTTCCAAGCACTAGGAACAATATGAACTTTAGATTGAATTTTAGATGAACTTCAGATTTAAACATAGAAGTGAAGCCTAAAAACCATCATATTCAACTTCTCATTTTACAAATGAGGAAACTGAAGTAGTAAAGCCACATGATTTGCAAAGGATCACACAACTAAGGAATACCTCAAGCTAGGATATGGGCTTAAGGCCTTCTGACTTCAGGTCCAAGACTCTATTCACTACACTGTACTACTTGTCTGAGGAAAGGCAGTTGGTAGATCATTGTATAGTAAGATGAGTCTCAAGTCAAGAAGTCACATCTTCTTCATTTCAAATCTGGCCCTATCTGCTTATAAGCTCTGTGTAGCCCTGGTCACTTATTCCTGTTTGCCGTAGTTTTTTCATCTGTGAAATGAGTTGGAGAAAGAATGGCAAACTAATTCCTTTGCCAAGAAAACCCCAAATGAAGAACAAAACTTTCTTAAGAGGGATTACAAAAACTAGTGCTATCATAATAGAAAAACACATAAGTACAAAAGGAAACCATAAAAAAAAATAACAAAAGGATCAGAGAACAGGTGATTATATATATAGGAGAAAATACTTTCTGCTGCCACTATGTGGTTTGGGATTCTTTTTTATTCTCTACATGCCACTTGATTCCCATACTTAGAATCAAAATCTAAAAATAAATAAATCATGATAAGCTAACATATTGATTTGAATGCAAGATTATAAAAAGTAATATAGATTTATGTAAGGTGTTAACCTTTGATTAAAAATTTTAAAATAAATGAATTTCAGAAATCCGATACAAAGAAAAGATGGCCAAACAACACTTGATCCTAGAAAAAGAATTTTTTTTCTTGTTAGTATTTTAGAAGACTACTTAATGTAAGTATTATATTATGGATATAAAATACTAATGTGACCTCAAAGGGAAGTAAGAGAAGCACAGTTTTCAGCAATGTGGTGGTGATATTCTTTCTGCACATCTATAGTGTTTTGTTCAGTTTTGAGTACCCCAATTGGGGAAACTAGATATTACGGGAGATAGAATGGTGACCCTGAACTCAAGAAGACTTCAGTTCAAGTCCAGTCTAAGACACAGTTGTGTCCCTTAATCTCAACTGCTTCAAAAAAGGATAAGGTCTGAAAAAGGAGGGTAGTATGGGGTGAGATTAGGACAGAGAAATACCTTTAGAGTAAAGACTTCAGAGCCCTTTTTCAGGATTGATTTCCATCTTTGGAGTCACACCATGGAGAATTGTTTTTGGAAATGCACTAAATCAGGGCGAGAGCAAAAAACAGGTCTCAGACCCATGGGTGAGTTAGAGGAATGTCTATTTCAAATATGTGAAAACTTTCCATGGAAGAATTGGTTGATGAGAGCAATTTGTTCTGAGGATCATGAAGGTAACTGAAGCAGGTGCTGTCGAGTATTGAGAACTATTTAAACATCAAAGATACCAAGATCATTGACTGCAGCTTGAATCTTCACCAGTAGTCTTGATTCTGTCTTGCCACTGGACTGTGATAACTCTGGATGGAAGACTGAGTTTGATATCAGGTACAGATACATAGTCACAGCAACCCTAAATACAGGTAGTCCAGACTAAAGGGTCCTCTTCTCATTGAAAGCAACAATAGTATTCACAGCAGACTCCTGGGTGTATGAACAGCCTTTTAAGGAACACACTGTATATATCTCTTGGTGTGAAGAAGAGGTTAGAAAAGGTACACTAAAAATTGGCTATTTACCCAACCCAACCCTGATTATGGAGGCAGATGGGAATTTGACCCTGAGGTGTAAAATACAAGAAGTATACTTAAGCATCCTCAAGGATGATTATATTCACCATAGGTAGATGGAATATGTGCATACTTGAAGACAATATACAATCCTCCAAACCTAAAAGACAAACAGCTCTAAAAAGAGCTTTGCAAAAGCAAAAGAATTCAGTAGGTATTGCATCCAAATAGTTCTGAGTAAAAAAGACTGCCAAATGAAGGTCAGACTGAAGTTGGAGTAGAATAAGCATTTTTCTGAAGTGACTGCAGTGAGTGGACAGCTGTGAAACTGGTATATATTTTGCAATTAAAATTAAACTAATCAAGAAGCTTATATACCTGCCCAAAGGAATGAATGAGAGGTTCATGATAATGTGATTGTCACTTAAATGAAAATATCCACATCAGTGCCTATACTCTCCTCATGACAACCCTGTTGAGATCAAAGAACAAATTATGAAGACCTGGAGAACCTTATCACTATGTTAAAAGAGGGCAAGCATATAACTCTGAATAACTTAAGTGTTAGAGTAGACTAAGGCTATGAGACATGGTAAAGAATCATCCTTGGGAGGGAATGAACTTGGAAACAGGAACAGTAATGGTCACAGACTCCTGAATGCTTGTGAATCTCATAACTATCACTAATCCTGTTTTACACTTATCTAAATGCAATAAAACTTCATGGAAATAAGCTCCCAGCAAACATCAGCATATTATAGACTATGTGATTATAAGGAGAAGAAGAAGGAATGTGATAAGAGGGATAAAGGCAGGGTGTGGTGTAGAGTGCTGGACTGATCATAGATTTATCCTTTCCAAGATAAATATTTGCATTCAGCAGAGGGCATGGACCCAAGGTAAAATAACTATCAGGAGAATTAACATCAATAGATTAGAATTTTTCTTCAGCAAAGTACAAGGATATAAAATAAACCCACATCAACAATCTATACTTAAACAACAAGGTCCAAGAGCAAGAGATAAAAAGAAAAATTACATTTAAAGAAACTGCAGACAACATTAAATACTTGGGAAGCTGCCTCCCAATGATAAGAAGATAATTATAAAGTACTTCTCACACAAATAAAGTCAGATCTAAACCACTGGAAAAATGTCAATTACACATGGTTAGGTCAAGTTTATATAATAAAAATGACAGTTCTACTCAAATTAAATTACTTATTCAGTGTCATATGAATCAAACTACCAAATAATTATTTAACTTAGGAAGAAAAAAATAAAATTCATCTGGAGCAACAAAAGGTCAAGAATCACAAGGGAACTAATAAAAAAATATAAAGGAAGGTGGTCTAACTGTACCATATCTAATATTATCCTAGAAAAAAGGCAGTCATCAAAACTGTCTGGTACTGTTAAGAAATAGAGTAATGAATGAGTGAATTAGGATAGGGTAAAAAGAAACATTAGTGATTGACTGAAGTATTCTACTTCTTGACAAAATCAGACATTAGCTTCTGAGATAACTATTTCATGAAACTTTGTTGTGAAAATTGGAAAATAGTATGGCAAAAATTAGGCATAGACCCACATCTCACACCCTATACCAAATTAAGGTCAAAATGGCTATACTATTTAGATATAAAGGGTGATGTCATAGACCAGCTAATAGATGAAGAAGTATTCTATCTGTCTGATCTATGGAAATAGGAGAATGTTGTAACTAAAAAAGAAATAGAGTTCATTAAAAATTGTAAAATGGATAACTGATTGTATTAAATTTAAAAGGTTTTGCACAATATTTTGGAACAAGTGAGTAAAAACTAAAAAGCTTCAGAATCTCAATGAATACTAGGTTCACTTTTGAAAATTTCTCTTATGTTTTTTGTTGTTATCTCAGGGTTGTCTTTTCATTTGGTCCTAATTTCTCATTCAGAAAATGATTAATTTGTTAACCTGCTAAAGGCAAATGTATATGTATAATGTTCACCAGACTGTTCATCATTGGGGAGAGGGAGGTGGGAAGGGAGAGTGGAAGGAAATTGTATAACTTATAAATATGCATCAGCATTTAGATGAAATTTGAAAGACTCTCATAACATGTTATTGGAACAATAAAATATAATTAGGAAAACAAAAGTAAAAAAAAAGTAAATCAACTCACCTGGAAAAATTGTTCTTGAAGATATAATCTAAAATAATTATTGCACTATATGGAGACCATGATCCAAAAAATTTAACAAAAAGTCAAGACATATCATCTCTCAAGAAATTTCCAGGGAAAACTGCCCTGGTATTGGAGGATTAAGTAGAAATTGAAAGAACCAAAAGAACCCCAAAAGAGATCCCAAAATGAGAAGCTCAAAGGAATATTACAGGCAAATTTCAGTATTACTGAGTAAAATAAAAAAAATGGCTCAATCAGACATCAAGAAACAATTTAAGTATCATGAAGTCACAGTCAGAATAAGATAAGATGTAGAAGTTTCTACATTAATGGTTTGTAGGTCATGGAATATAATTTTCCAGAGGGCAAAAGAGCTAGGGACTAATCATCTACCCTGGAAAACTGAGGCTAATCCTTCAGGGGAAAAATAGATATTGAATGAAATTAAGAGTTTAAAGCATTCATGTAGAAAAGACCAGAGCTGAATTGGAAATTTCACTTTCTAATATACGACTCAATAGAAGAATAAAAAGGGAAATAGGAAAGGAAAATGATAAGGCAGTTAAGAAAGTTGAACGATTTACATTCCTTTATGGAATGATGATATTGGTAACTCATAAGAACCTTTTCATTATTAGAACAGTCAGAAGGGGTATATATTGACAGATTCCACAGATGTGAATAGAATATGAAAAATAAAAGTAAGGGATGAGTGAGGAATGTACTGGGAGAAAGGGATAGGGAAAAGTAGAATGGAATAAATTATCTTACATAAAAGAGCCAAGAAAAAAAAATATAGTGGAGGGGAAGGCGGGGGAAATAAGTGGTAGTGCCTTATGCTAATCATAACTGATTCAAAAGGAAAACATTATACACACATATTTGTGTATAGAAATGTATCTTACTCTATAAAAATGAAGGTGGAAAATTGAATAAAGAAACATGGCAGTAAGAGAAAGGAGGACATATTGGGGAAAGGGTAATCAGAAGTGAAATACGTTTGAGAAGGGAATAGAAGAAAAGAAGAGAAAGAATAGAATAAACAGTGGGATAAATAGGATAGGAGACATAAAGTTGACAAAAGCAGCAGTGAAAAAAATTGAACCAAGTTTCTTTGATTAAGGCCGCATTTCTAAATCATGTGGAAAAATGAGTCAAGTTTACATAAAAAAAATGCCTTTACCTAATAGATAAATGATGAAAAGAAATGAACAATTTTTAGTTGAAGAGAACAAAGTTATTTCTAACCATGTGGAAACAAACAAAAAACAGAAACAAATGTTCTAACCCTAATTCTTTTGACAAGGCAATGGGGTTAAGTGGCTTGCCCAAGGCCACACAGCTAGGTAATTATTAAATGTCTGAAGTTGGATTTGAACTCAGGTACTCCTTATCCACTACACCATCTAAGCTGCCCCAAACCCTATTTTTTAAATTTAATTTTAAATTTAATTTTTCAAATAATATAAATTCCCTCAGTTACATGTAAAAATAATTTTTAACCTTTTTTTTAAAGCTTTCAAAATTCTCTCCCTTCTTCCCTACCAACTACTCAACCCCTCATTAAGAAAGCAAGAAATTTGACATGGCTGTAAGAATGTAGTCATGAAAAATATTTTCATAATAGTCAATTTGTGAATGAAAACAGAGAACTCTTCAATCGTACCACCCATAAAAAAGAAACCACAAGAAAAATAAAGCATAAAAAATTATGCTGTAATCTCCATACAGACATCATCAGCTCATTTTCTGGGGATGGATAGCATTGTTCATAAGTCTTTTAGAGTTGTCCATTGTATTGCTGAGAAATGCTGTTATTCACAGCTGATTATACAACAGTACTTTGTATACAGTACCTTTCACTTTGCATGAGCTTATGTAAATCTTTCCTGTTTTATTTTTCCCCAAAATCACTGTGGTCATTGCTTCTTATAGCAGATTAACATTCCATCATAACCATATTCAGCCATTGCCCAACTGATAGGCATTCCCTCAATTTCCAACTCCTTGCCATAAGAAAAGACCAGCTATGAATATTCTTATACATGTAAGTCTTTTTCCTTTTTTGTTTCTCATCTTCTTTGGAATGTTGACCTCAGGGAGTCATTCCAAGGTCAAAGCATATGATTTTAAAGACCGGTGGGCATAGTTACAAAGTTTTCTACAGAATGTTTTGAATCAGTTCACAGTGTTACAGTACCTCATTTTATCTACATTCCCTCCAACATTTGCAATTTTCTTTTTCTATCCTCTCATCCAATATAACAGGTATTACCTCAAATTGTGTTAATTTGCAATTCAATAGTGAGTTAGGTAGGATAGTAATTCCTTTCTCACCTGTTAATTCCACTATTTCAATACATTTTCCTACATATTCAACTCCTAACTGTGCCTTGTCTATATATTCCCCTTCTAACTTTCTTAATACATAAGAAACCTCATTTGAGTTATCAGTATCATTTTTCATTCAGGAATATAAGCAGTTCAGTAGCATTAATTTCCTTATTATTTGACTTTCCTGTTTAACTTTTTATGCTTTACTTGAGTCTCATATTTGAAGATCAAATTTTCTGTACAACTCTAATCTTTTTATCAAGAAATTTTGAAAGTCCCCCTATTTCATTGAATGATCATTTTTTCCCTTTGAAAGAATATGCTCAGCTTTGCTGAGTAGTTGATTACTGGCTATAATTCATACTCTTTTATATTCTGCAATATCATATTCCAAGACCTATGATCCCATAAAGTAGAAGCTGCTAAATCTTGTATTATACTGATTGTGCCTCCAACTGAATTGCTTGTTTCTGGCTGCTTGCAGTATTTACTTCTTGATCTTGGCCAGTTTTGATTTTAGTATCTCTTTCAGGAAGTGATCTATGAATTCTTTCCATTTCTATTTTATCCTCTGGTCCTAGAATATCAGGACAGACTTCCTTGATAATTTATTGAAAAATGCTGTCTAGGCCCTTTAGAGGCTTTCTAGTGAAAGATACTGAAGTGGCTTATAATTTGCTTTGTCAGCCATTTTTATAACTGAATAACTGAAGGGAAACAGGGTCAAACAACTATTAAGTGTCTTAGGTCAGACTTAAACTCATAAAAATGAATCTTCCTGATTCCAGATTTAGCAACTTATCTTTGGCATCACTAAGCTTCCCTTTTGCAATTGGGGTATCTTATTTCATTAAACTCAGAACTTATCTCACTTTAAAAGTGTTTATTTTTTTACTCTTGTCTTTTCTGATGTATTCTAAATTATATAACATTAATTTTGATTTGCTCTTTGTATGAATGAATTGATTTGCTAACTATTCACTTTTTAATGTTCTTTCATGTAATTAGCAATTGGTTGGAAGGAGTCAAACTATGTAACATAAACTAAAGATTAGTGAAGAGAGAAGCTTTACTTGTTTTAAATCATATTCATAGACCTGAAATATTTTAGTAGGAGCCTATTTTTATAGAAATAATTAATGAAGGGTAAATATCATTAAACATGATTCTTTATGCCACCCACAAATCATAATTAATCTAACAATGTGAGCATACTTTTCTCTCATGATCCCAAATATATGTGTAAATAAAGTTAGTAGAGATCAATGAAAACATCAGTGGGATTTATATGGACATTTTTTATTCATTTGGATATTGATCTTAGATGTCTTCCTACTTTGAAAAGTCAATCAGAAAAAAAATACATTAACAGGCTGTCTGTCAAATCAAAAGAAGCAATAAAGAACAATGGAAAGAATACTAAATAGAGAAAGAAAATGAATATTATTTCTGACTTTTATACTTAATTTAATTGCTCAAAGAAGATGGTGAATAATTGTGTCTTGAATAGAACTGAAATATGTTCTTGAAAAATACACCTTTTTAACCTCAGTGCCATCTTCTTAAAAATGGTGGTAATAACCTGCATAACAGGGTTATTGTGAATAAAACATGATAAATTTATTCATACATATATATTATGAGCAATGAAACACTTTCTTTTTTCAAACTATTCTTAAGTCAACCAATCTGTATGGACAGAAATGCTATTTTCTGTTTGTTTTTAGGTGCTAATTACATATTAATATTAATCTTAAAATATCAATTCACCAGGTAAGGAGACATATTAACACAAAAGACAGCTCTACTGGTTGCAGAATGTGTGCCATTTCCTAATCTCTCAGTTCTATATTCTAGGCCGATACTGTCTGTGTGTTAGCTTTACGTTCAGTCATATAAAGGTCAACTCTGGCCAAAAACTAAGAAGGAAATTTGAAATCTTCTCATCTAGAATACTACCTACTTGTTTGACTATATCTGTCTTTTCTCTATAATTTGGTTCCTTCCAAATTTCAGATCTCTGTTGGCAAGACTTTTGTTTGGTTCTTTTAATTTGTCCTGTTTACCTATCTATCTGTTCTTGACTCACTATCTTCTATGAATTCTGTAATTTGTCTTCACCTCTTTTGACTTGGAAATTCATGACTCTCAGTTCTTGCATAGTCCTCAAACCCTTTTTTCTTCCCATGACCTTCAATGTGTTTTGTATATGCTCCATTGTAGGACATTAGTTACTGAGTAGCCATTCTATTCTTTCATTAATTCTGCATTTGCCTCAAGAATGCTTTCTATTCTACTATTGTAGTCCTATTTTATCAAACATTTCTTTTTATGTATTTTCATCAACATAGGAGTGAAATTTATAAATTATCTGTAAGGCACCTTAAAGTAATTCAAAGAAAAACTTGTTATTATAATTTCCTTGAACAACTAAATGTTATTCAACTTCATGTCTGGATATAAGAACATATAATTAGATGAAGAATCACTAAAAGAAAATTAGCACTTTCGTTCTGTTCCTTGGCACAATCTTTATTGCTGTCACGGTAAAACAAAATTCCTACAGACTTTTTACCAATTTTTCATTTTAATTTTTCTCATTTAAAAGTTGGAGTAATTAAAATAGTTACAGTTGTAGGGAGTATGATCCCTTTCAGTTGGACTTTAGACCTTGTGACAAGTTTGCAAATGTATATTGACAGAGAAGGAAATCATATGAATGTAATTTTAAAAATTAATTTGTCTTTTATTCCTTAATGACAGAACTGGGAAATTATATTGTAATTGACATAATGTACATGTTAATACCCACTAGCTGCAATGGGCAAAGCAGGAGAATTCTGAAAAGATAGCTCTCTAAATAATCAGAATGCAAGTCAGGATGGTTATTGGGAAGCTGTGGCAGATTTCAGGACATGTGAGTTCCAAACCAGGTTCCTTACCAGCTAATTCTGTGTCCAATAAGAATTTCTCATAATCTCTCTGGATTTTCAGCTCTTTAGCTGTAAAATAAATAAAATAAAATGCTTTCACTAGTAACATCATAGCATAGAAGAAAATAATTTTGAAAGTGGGAATATAAACAAATGTGAAATTACTCTAAGCTTCAAACTGTTAGCCATATATGCACTCCAATATATATATATGTGTGTGTGTGTGTGCATTTATATTTATATATGTATAAGTACACATGCATACATATGTACAATATATACATACCTATATGCACATATGTATGAATGCATACATTTATACACATACAGCACATTTCTGTTTATATGTAAATATTTATATATACACACATGCACATATCCATGTGTGCATATACACATGTGCACATGTATTCATATACATACACATGTGTGTATATGGGGGGGTTGGGACAGAAAAAAGCAAAGGGATCTAAGGCCTTTAAATAGTAACATCGACTTCATTTTCTTTCAAAGAAGGGTGTCTCTGCAACAAGTAATGTGTGACCAGTTTCAAAGCCTCCATAAAGTTGGGACTGACACTGGTGACAACAGATCCTTACCTCTAATAGGAAATAGGGAGAGCTAGGATAAGATTTCAGAAGGACACAACAATAACTTCCCTATGTAAAGGTATTTCAAGGTAGTTGTTCAATCATTTTTAGTCATGTTCTACTTTTCATGACCCCATCTGGAAAAGATACTGAAGTGGTTTGCCTTTTCCTTCAACAGTATGTTTTACATACAAGAAAACTGAAAGAAACAGGGTTAAGTCACTTGCCTAGGCTCAAAAATTTATTCAATGTCTGAGAGAAGCCTTAAACTTAGGAAGAACAATTTTCTTCTGCTCAGCATTCTTATCTATTGTTCCACCTAACTTGAAATAATAGCAGTTGGAGCAGGGGAGGATTCTTTTCAATGTTCCACTTTACTTCTTATATTCTATTACTGTTATGCAATGCTCAGCTAGGTGACACAATGGATAGAGCACTGGCCTTCAAGTCAGGAGTTTGGGAGTCTGAATTCAGCCTCAGACACTTGACACTTAATAGCTGTGTGACCTTCAGCAAGTCACTTAATCCTGCTTGCCTTGCATCCAGGTACTTCTCCAATCATTCTGATTCATATCTGATTTCTGTACCCAAATGATTCTGGGGGAGAAAGTGAGGCTGGTGACCTAGTACAGCCCCCCACCCCCCACACAAATACAATTCATGTGTTTGTCATGACATCATCTCCCTGATATCATGGTCCTCTTCAAGAATGAAGGACAAACATCACCTACTTTGTTTATTATCATCAAATCATAGCCTTCAGGATAATCAACTATATGGTCAGTCTCACTTTTTATCATATCCTGATTACCTAACTGATATTCTTTGTCTCTATGTGTTTTTTTTTTTGAGGGGGAAAGAAAAGTTTAGATAAGGATTGCAGTAGTATATGTACTGTAACTAAAGTTAAAGGAAAGAAAAACTAATGGCAAGAAGTCACTGATTTTCTAAGCATCCTAAACAACCTAGGCAAGCTAAGCCTCTATGAGAGGATGAGCAATAAGGAAGAGAAGAGAAGAAAGAGAGGTTATGTGGGGAATCATGCTCTCCAGGACTGGGCTGGCTTCCCAAATGAAGACAAGCTATCAGGGTTAAAAAGCAAAGAAGTGAATATGGGTATGGGGAGAGATTATTTTGAGGGCTCATGCTTTCCAAGAATAGTCTGGCCTTTCAAAGGATGACAAACATTCCAACTAAGGAATGAGTGAGCTTTTAAAAGGACAGGAAAATGGGGTAATAAACTGTGTATAGATGTAGGCAGTAATTCAAAGAGCAGAGATGAAGCAATTTGGACAATGTAGATGAGGGGTGGGAGCTCAAAGACTTAATCTTTTCATGCAAGAGCAGGGATCCATTGTTTTGTTGATAAGGGCTTTTCATTTGCATGGAAGTAGGGATTTATTGGGAGTTTTTGCCAGGGAGTGGCAAGTTACTTTAATAAAAAATTAATGGACCTCATCTCATAGCTTGGACAATGCAATGAGGAATGGGAGTCAGTGTTAATGTAAGGTATGAGGTTAGTGCAGAGGGAATACTTTTTAAAACTATTTTTCTGTCCAATATCTCCCCCACTTCATTCCCCACTCAAACAATTTTAGGACCAATTTATTTGGGAGCAGAAAAGGGGACATAGAGCTGTCCCTTCCTAGAAGATACCATTTGAAGGAGAGTCAAGGTGTATTCAATAATTGACTGAGTCAGGATCAAGATGCTCTGGCTTCCAGGCTCTGGTAAAGGATGATATTCAGTTTGGGTCACTAGTTGGGAGTGTACTGCCTTTACTCTTGAAGGAAATAACTTGCAAGAAAATTAGCCAAACAGGGGTCAAAAATGATTATGAATGGAAGAAATATAGGGATACCTTAGGAGAAAAGCCAGGAGCTCCACCTAGGGGAGGCATGAGAGGAAGAATAGAAATGCAGGGAAATATAGGAAATAAAAATCATATTCTATGATCAAAAAAAAGCTGGAGCCAGTTGGTAACTGAATCAGTGTATCTAACATCTTGTTGCAGTTCCATAATCCAAATCTTTTCTGTATGTAAGGGAAACTAGAAAGGCATAATATTTTTGCACTCTGGTGTCCTGTTGACTACCTTCTCTGACTGTAAGGATTTGCCATTAAAGTAAAAACTGGTACAAGTTTACAAAATTAACATAGTCTTTGATGAGTTCATGCAAATACAACAGGATAAGACATACAGACATCTGTTTGATTTCAGGTAAGAATCACAGCTGTCCATCATGAATACACCTCACAACCAAACTCAGGAAATAAGTAGATGGAAAGCATTCCTCTTCAAAGTATCACAATACCAATATTAAATCAGAGGGATTTTACTTGGACTGAGACCAAAGCTGGCCCTTCGACTTTTTTAGCCCTGACCTCCACCTGGAACAGTTCTCTCTATGTGGTTTATGGTTGTTCTTTTAAATGGTGAATTACTGACTTAATGATCCATCAGAGAACTGTACCTGAATACAAACTCAAAGAAAAGAAGTCTAATATCACCCTAAAGGCTTTTACCCCAAATTTCACCAAGAATAGTTTAGGATTAGATAGTTATTGTTCCTCTCATGGAGTTAAATGAAGCAAAAAAAAAGTTAGTAGTTGAAACCTTTATTACAATTTTCATTATATTTCCCTTAATTTTTCTTTTTAAGCTTAAGTTTGTTCTGATGCAAAGAGCAAAGCAGTAATCAATTTCCAAGTTTAGGGTTTAACATTGCAGAAAACAATTAAAATAATTTATACTTTCATAGCAAAAGAAAGTTTGAATGTTTGATGACTTCCATTTTCTTTCTTTAAAATATTTAAGTTCCCTAGTCTCTATAAAAAAGACCTCCATTTTAACTCTTTAAAACTCTCATCTACCCTTGTAGATGAGATTTATTATCAGATGACATGTTGAATCAATTAATCTAACTCTCCTCCTTTTAAAGTACAAAATACTCAGAAATGCATAGTTTTATAGTCTCAAATTTTAAAATTTTGCAAGATTAGGATAGATCTCCACACTCTTACTTTTAATGGAATTGTTTTATTAAATCTCTATTTTCCCCAAACCAGGGGGATTTTTCTCTCAGACCTTCAGAACCCTTACTCCCCCATTTCCAGGAACTACAAAATCTTCTAGGTGGCCTATACACTCCTTGGAATAACATCAGTGGTGTTTCTGTTCACCCTGAGACACCCAAAGCAAAATTACAAAATATCTGACTGATTAATTCATTGTTATTTCTTAATAACATAAATTCAAATTACTCACTACTTTTTTTTCTGGAAGTGGAGTAGGGTCAGATGTCTGAGAGGCAGAGGTGGACTGGAATTAAGAGTAGTGTTGATAGAGTCACTCTCCATTCAGAGGAGTGCAATGTGGTGGGGAGGTGGGATCTTGCTATTATTGTTAGCTAATTCACAACCTTTCAGGATCTGGAAAAACACTGAAACATCTTTCCAATTCCTCAGGTCAGAGGTGGGGGAAAGGGAGAAAACACAACATAGATCAAAGCACAGAGAAGCAGCAAATTGGCCAACATGACAATACTGGCATGCTAGTCAGTTTCCCCAATTCTCAAGACAAAACAGGGAAGAAAGAAGAATACACAACACAGTTTAAAACACAGACAGGCATCAAACATGCAAACATGAATATGGAGATTCAACAGAAAGAAGAAATGGCTCATCAGAACAACAGAGGCAGAACCAGCTAATGAAGAAACAGAAATACAAAGATCCAAAAGATTATTGATCTAGGCTTTAGATCTTGCAACCCAGAGAATCAGACAAAAAGAATTTAAACTATTCTTTTTTATTCAAGTTTTAGATTGACTCATGATGTTACTCACAGCAATAGTAATTGTGAGCATTAGAAAGTAAAAGATATGTCTGTAGCTTAGACATAAATGGTGGAGACCTCCAGTAACATGCAGGGTAGCGCACTACAGAGCACAAATATGGCCTCTGCAGCACTCCAGAGGAAGAGATAACCAATGCTTTCAATGAAGTATCCTCCAGAAAACTCAACCATGTTGTCCCAAGTGAATGACATAACTAGGATAATAGCAAGATACAGAACACAGCATGATACAAGCAGGCTTGCCATGAATACTATGCCTCTCTGGAATCATAGGGAGGGAGAAAAGCCTAATGCTTTCAGTGAGGCATCCCTCAGAAAGGGATGCTTGGGATATCAGAAATACAAAATGTCCCACCTGAGTTTGGGAGAAAAAGACCCAAAAGCTACTAGGCAACTTTACTGGAACTCCAAGAGAAAAAGGACTTAAACCTAGACAGAGGATGGCTTACAAAAAAGCAACAAGAAATGGTTTTTCTGAATAGTAGGTTTTCTGGAGTTAGGAATTTGGTGTCTACGGACAATAAAATGATGCTGTAGAATAGCTCAGGGGAAGGGGTATGAAAGGATTGGTAAAGGTTCTTTTATCAGTGAAGAAATCACAAAAGCTCTCTAACTTGCAAAGAAAATGTTTAAATTTAAATTCAGAGGTTACTATAAAAAAAGTTACAAGTTTATTCACAGAGTTTTTTTAGGGAGACAACAAGATAAAAAATGTGGGTTAAAAATTGTAAATGAAAGATTGTGTAAAGGCTTATGGAAGTCTGCAGCATCAGGGACATGGACAACACAACTTGTTTTAAGAATATGAGTAATAAGGAAATATCTGGGAATAAGAGAGGTTACATGGATAATCTTGCTCCTTATGAACAGGCTGACCTCCCAAAAGGAAGATAATCCATCAGGGGATAAGCAGTAAGGAAGGGTAAAGCAGTAGAAGAGGGTATTTTGGTGTTCATAATCCCCTAGAATGGGCCACTTTCCCAAAGGAAGACAACTCATCAGAGAACAACTAGTAAAGAATGGTATAGGTCTAACTTTTTTTCCTTAAACCAAATTCCTAATACCAAAATTAATTAATCTGTACACGTGTTAAACGTAAGTGTATGTATATACAATATTGAAGTGACAGTTCCTTGATGAGAGGAGGAAGATGGGAAGGAAAGGTGGAAGGAAATCATGTAACTTAAAAATATACATGTGCATGTGGATGAATGTTGAAAAGCTTTCATAACATGTAATTAGAAAAAATAAAATATAGTTCAATTTCTTTTTATTCTCTTATTGCTACTGTTAGCATTTCTAATACTATATTGAATAGTAAGAGTGATAGTGGGCATCCTTGTTTCACCCCCTGAATTTACTAGAAATGTTGCTAGTTTATTCCCATTAAATATAATATTTGTTGATGGTTTTACATAGGGAATATTTATTATTTTTAAGGAAAACTCCATTCATTTCTATACTTTCCAGTATTTTTCATAGGAATGGATGTTGTATTTCATCAAAGGCTTTTTCAGCATCTATTAAGATAATCATAGGTTTCTGTTGGTTTTACAGTTGATATGTTTAAATATGTTGAATTTTTTTTTTTTTATTTTGAACTATTCCTGCCTGCCTGGTATAAATCCCACCTGATTATGGTGTATTAACCTAGTAATAGCTTGTTGTAGTTTCAATGCAAAAATTTTATTTATATTTTTCACTCATATAGAATATGAAACAAACCTATTAACAGAAATCTGATCTACAAAACCCAGAAATAAAAGCCAGGAGAAGAACATCTACCTCATAATCTGTCTTCTGAAATCATTGGTGAGCACAGAGGGTGGACTCTTTAGGGAACACAGGATTAGGGATTGGGAGCCTGTTTCAGCCTCAGATTAGCCTGATTAGCAGAAGGGGCAGGCACCTGGGACCTGGGGAACTGAGAACCTGAGGGATTTGATCAATTGTGGAGTTAGAGTCTGGTCAGTCACAGGGGCACTGGTCAACTAGGGAGCAGTGGCATTGGTTGTGGCGCTAACCATATAGAGCTTGCCAGCAGGGCTGGAGGGAGAGTAACAGTGCAGGAGAGTTGCAGGCATCAATCCCTGGGCTCTTCTGGTCAGGAGGAACTCAGGAGTCCTTACCTACATTTCAGCTGAAGCCTCTTCCCAAATCAAACACAATTACAGCCCACCTTCTGCCCCAGGCAAAGACCAAGCAGCAGAACCAGCTCAGCTGTGAATAGGGAGAATGATTACCTCACCCCAGGGTAGAGGCCACCACAGATCAAAGATAAAGCTATTTAACAGCTTCAACCACTCCCTCACTGCCAAACAAGAGGGCCTCAATCAAAGTCACAGACATTGCAGAGAAAGCAACCAGTATCCCATATTGGCCAGCTGGAGATATTACACTCAGTGAGCAAAGCCTCTACCACCACCTACTGGCCATGTGCAGATATTACACTCAGTGAGTAAAATATCTTGGTATCCCAGCACCAAACCTTTGTGAGCCAGGCCCTCCTCAAAACAGGCTCTTAGGATAATGAGAAAAGGTTACTGCAAAAGAGGGTCCATAGAAAAATTCTTGGAAAGAAAAGACATTAACTCAGAGAGACCTAGAACCGCTGAGGAAAAATGACCTACTTTCCAGGACAGAAAGACATCCTTGAAGAAATAAGGAAGGAGTTAAAAAATCAATTGGAAAATTTGGGAGAGAAAATTAACCAATGGAAAACTCTTATAAAAATGGAATTGACCAATTGAAAATGGAGTTGCTAAAGGTAAATTAAGAGAATTCTTCTCTAAGAAAGGAGAATAGAGTCTGTGGAAACTAATGACTTCATGAGACAGCAAGAGTCTGTTAAACAAAACCATAAAAAAAGAAAAATAGAAGAAAATGTAAAATATCTCATCAGCAAAAACACTGACCTTGAGAATAGATAGAGGATAGACAACCTGAGATTTATAGGCCTTCCTAAAAACACTGAAGAGGAAAAACAATAATGGATGTAATATTGCAGGATTTAGTGATAAAAATTGTCCTGATATCATGGAAACAGAGGGCAAAATAGTTATTGAAAGAATAATTAATATAATAATATAATATAATATGATATGATATGATATGATATGATATGATATGATAAATATGATATGATAAATTAATATCATATAATATAATAAATTAATATCATATAATAATATAATGCAATGTAATATCATATAATATATGATATCATATAAGAAAGAACATATAGTTGATATTATTTATTATTATTGTTGTTGTTGTTGTTGTTGTTGTTATTGTAATCCCCTCTGGAAAGAGATCCTAAAATGAAAGCACTAAGAAATGTTTAGGCCAAATTCCAGAACTATCAGATAAAAAAGAAAATCCTAAAAACCAAAAACAAAGAAACAATTTAAATGGCAAGGAGGTACAGTAAGGATTACACAGGGCCTGCCTTTGTCAACATTGAGGGATCAAAGGTCCTAGAATGAGATATTCTGAAAAGCAAGGAAGCTTGGAATGCAGCCAAAAATCCACTAACCAGGAAAGCTTAGCCTTCTATTCCAGGGGAAAATATGGACATTTAATGAAATGGGGACTTCTGACAATTTCTGATGAAAAGACCAGTGTGGATATTAAAACAGAAGACTCAAGAGACACATGATAAGGTTAAAAAAAGGGCAAGGGCATAAAGACAAAAAAAGAACTGCTATCCAACAGAAAGAAACTGGCTATACCCAAGCATGGGGAAAAGATTCTCATAACTCTTGAGAGTTGTAACTCTATCAGCAAGCATATATTTAGCCAGAATGATGGACACTCATGACATATTCACAAGACTGCCATCCAATAGGTAGCAATGTATAGCCCTATTAGGGAGAAAGACTAATAGAGAATTGTAACTCTATTAGAGAGAATATACTTAGCCAAAAAATGATGGATACTCATGATTTTCTGAGACTTAAAAAAAATTATTTAAAAATACTATCTCCATAAAAGTGGGAACAGCAAGGAGCTGGGAGGCTGGAGGGAACTGAATGGGCTAAATCTCATTACATAAAGAGGTTAAAAAAAGACGTATTGTAATAGAGGTGAAGAAGGAAGGAAATGAGAAATACCTGATTCTTCCTCTCATCACACATGGCTTAAAGTTAATTTACATACTTACTCAGTAAACTAAAAAAAAAACTATTTTATCTTTCAAGTATTAAAAGGAGAAAAGGGGTGGGGAGGCAGAGAGAGGGAGGATGAGCAAAAGGGGAACTAACAGAAGGAAGGCAAGGGAAAAGGAAAAAAGGGAAAGGGAAAAGAAAGGGGAGCAGGGAGGATATAGGAAGGAAAATGCATTGAAGGTGGAGGCATTCAGAAACAAAATAGTGGGGAATATGGATAATGTGAAAAAGGGGGGAAATACAGCTAGAGGGAAGATAACATGGAGGGCAATAAAGAGTTAATAATTTTAACTTTGAATGTGAATGGGATGAATCCTCCCATCATTGTAAGTGAATAGCATAGTGGATAAAAAAAAAACAGAATGCTACAAAATACTTCATAAAAGAAATTCATTTGGTGCAGAGAGATACATATAGAGTAAAGCTAAAAGGTTGGAGCAAAATATATTTTGCTTCAGCTGAAGTGAAAAAAGCAGGGGTAGCAATCCTTAGCTCAGACAAAGCAGCTGCAAAAAATAGTGTAAAAGAGATAAGGAAGGAAATCATATCCTCCTAAGAGGTATCATAGACAATAAGTTGATTTCAATACTGAATATGTATGCACCCAATGGAATAGCATCAGAATTCTTAGAGGAGAAGCTGATCAAAATTCTAAAAAATTGCTTTAGCAAGGTAGAAATAGTTGTAAGTAAATTCTTATGGAGAAATGAAAAGTCAAGTATTTCCAGTGATTCAATGGAAAAAAAGTGCAAAAGAAGGTGACTTAACCCTACCAGATCAAATATTTTATTATAAAATGTCAGTCCTCAAAACTGTCTCGTATTGGCTAATAGAGTGGCAGATCAGTGGAATAGAATAGGTGCAGTAGCAGGAAATGCTTATAGTAATCTGCTGTTTGATAAACCCAAGTAGTACAATTATCCAGATAAAAGAAATCTCTCTTTGATAAAACCTGCTGGGAAAATTGGAAGTTATTATGGAAGAAACTTAGATTAGTCCAACACCTCACACTCTATACCAAGATAAGATCCAAATAGATAGAGAATTTAGACATAAAAACAATAATATAAACAAAATCAAAGTTCAATGAGTAGTTTACCTGTCAGATCTATGGAAAGGGAAGTAGTTTATGACCAAGGAAGGGCTGGAGATCTTCACTACAAACTAGATGATTTTGATTACATTTAGTAAAAAAAAAAGTTTTTGCACAGACAAAATCACTGTAACCAAGATCAAAAGAAATGTAGTAAACTGGGAAGCAATCTTTACAACTTGTATTTCTGAAAAAGGACTCATTTCTATAATATACAGAGAACTGTGTCAAATTCTTAACAAAATAAGCCATTCCCCAAAGGACAAATGGTCAAAGGATATGCAAAGGCAATTTGCAGATGAGGAAATCAAAGCAATCCACAGTCATCTGAAATATTGCTCTAAATCACCATTTATTAGAGAAATGCAAATTAAAGCATCTCTGGGGTGGCATCTCACACCCCTTAGGCTGGCCAATACGACCAGAAAGGACAATGATCACTGTTGGAAGGGATGTTGGAAATCTTGGACACTAATACATTGTTGGTGGACCTGTGGACACATCCAACATTTCTGGAGAATAATTTGGAATTACACCAAAAGGGCAACAAAAATATGCATACCCTTTGATCCAACAATACCACTTTGGGGTCTATAACCTGAACAGGTAATGAAAGGCCAACAACATCACTTGTACAAAACTATTCCTAACAGCTTTTTGTAGTTGCAAAGCACTGGAAATAAAGTAAATGTCCTTCAATTGGGGAATGACTTAACAAGCTGTGATATATGTATGTCATGGAACACTATTGTTATTTTAAAAACCAGAAGGGATGGGAATTCTGGAAAGGCTGAAGGGATTTGCATGACCTGATGCTCAGTGAGATGAGCAGAGCCAGAGAAAAATTGCATACCCTAACAGCAACATGGGGGTGATGATTAACCTTGATGGACTTGCTCATTCCATCTTTGCAACAGTCAGGGACAGTTTGGGACTATCTGCGATGGAGAATGCCATCTGTATGCATAGACAGAATTGTGGAGTTTTAACAAAGACCAAGGTTTATTGCCTTTAATTTAGGGGAAAAAATCCTGATAGCGTATTGTCTGACCTTGCTATCTCTTATATTTTATGTTTCTTCCTTATGGATGTGATTTCTCAAGACTTCCAGCCAAGATGGCAGAGAGAAGACAGGCACAGTTCTAAAGTCTCCTGATCTCTTCCCCATCTATCACATGAAACAAACTTCTTAAAAGAAATCCAACCCAGAAAGAAAAGCCAGGAGAAAGAATATCTACCTCAGGATTTGTCTCCTGCAGCAGCTTTGGCTGAATTGGGGAGGGTGAGTCTGGGCTCAGAGGGAGGATCAGCCCCGGATCAGTCAGATTAAGAGCTGAATTGGAACCGGGAGTCTGAGGGGAGGGCCGGAGAGCTGGACCTGCTGGATCAGTGGTGGGGCTGGATGAAAGGTGCTTGGGTCCATGGGGAAGCAGAAGTGCTGGCGTTGATGCTGTCCCCCTGGAGCTTGGGGACCAGGCTGGAGGGAGAGTTCTAGTGCAGGAGAGCTGCAGACACCATCCCTGGGCTCCTTGGGTCTGAAAAACTCTGAGTCCACACCTCCATTGCACAGAGGCCCCTTCCCAAACAAACAAATGCAAACTACTTCTGCCTCAGGCTCAGCTGTGTGAGCAGGGGAACCAGCCCAGTTGGGGAATGACCTCAGGCCAGGGTAAAGCCCACCATTGATTGAAGGCAGAATTCAATAGCTCCAGCTCCTCCCTTCAAGCAAAGGGAGAAGGCCTCTCAACCAAGGTCAGAGGCACTCCAGAGAAAGCAGCCAGCACATCCTACAGGCCAGCCAGAGAAACTGCTCTCAGTAAACTCTTTAGTGATCCCAAGCTCAGGTGAACCAGCCCCCCCCCCAACTCAAGGTCTTAGCATAATGAAGAAGAGTCAGCGGAAAGGTAGAAACATAGAAAAATTCCTGGAAGGGAAAGACCCCAACTCAGAGAGACCTGGAACTTCTGAGGAGAATACAATCTAGTCTTCAGCACAGAAAGACTTCCTTGAAGAAATAAGGAAGGAGCTTAAAAATTTGGGAGAGACAATTAATACCTTGCAATAAGAAAACAAAACCTTAGAAAGTACAATTGGACAAACACAAAAGGAGAATAAATCTCTGAGATCATCAATTGGACAATTACAAAACGAGAATAAATCTCTCAGATCATTAATTGGACAATTACAAAATGAGAATAAATCTCTCAGATCATCAATTGGACCAATACAAAATGAGAATAATTCCCTCAGATCCTCAAATGAGCAAATGCAAAAAGTAATTAATTCTCTCAAAACCTCAATGGGTCAAATGGAAAGCTCTTTCAAAAGTAGAATTGACCAATTGGAAAAGGAGTTGCGAAAGGTTAATGAAGAAAACTCCTCCCTAAAAAAAGAATGGAGTCTACAGAAACTAATGACTCCATGAGACAGCAAGAGTCAGTTAAACAAAATCAAAAAATAGAAAAAATAGAAGCAAATGTAAAATACATCACCAACAAAACCACTGACCTTGAGAATAGATCGAAAAGGGGCAACCTGAAAATTATAGGACTTCCTGAAAACATTGAAGAGAAAAAAAGCCTGGACTTAATATTACAGGATCTAGTGATGGAAAACTGCCCTAATATCATGGAATCAGAAGGCAAAGTAGTTAATGAAAGAGTACATCAATCCCCACCAGAAAAAGATCCTAAAATGAAAACACCAAGGAATGTTGTGGCCAAACTCCATAACTATCAGATAAAAGAGAAAATCCTGCAAACAGCCAGAAAGAAACAATTTAAATATCAAGGAGTCACAGTAAGAATCATGCAGGACCTGGCTGCATCAACTTTAAGGGATCAAAGGGCCTGTAATGAGATATTTGAAGAGCACGGGAGCTTGGAATGCAGCCAAGAATCTACTTTCCTGCAAAGCTGAGCATTCTCTTCCAGGCAAAAAGATGGACATTTAACAAAATGGAAGAATTCCAAAAATTTCTGATGAAAAGGCCAGAGCTAAACAGAACATTTTGGACATCAAACAGGAGGTTCAAGAGACACATGAAAAAGTTAAAAAAAAAAGGGGGGGTAAAAAGGAAAAAAATGCCATCTAGTAAGTTGAAACTGGCTATATCCCAGTATTGGGGGGGGGGGGGGAAGATTCTCATAAATCTTGAGAAATCTAACTCTAACGGAGAGAATACACCTATCCAGAAATGATGGACATTCATGACCTATCCATGAGACCACTATCTAATGGGATGTAACTGGTTTTAACCCCACTTGGGAGAAAAACTCTAATAACTCTCAGGAATTTTGACTCTATTCGATAGAATATACTGAAGTAGAAGGGACAGACACTCAGAATTTTCTATGACTTAGATAGAGTGATGTAAAAAAAAACACTACCTCCCAAAAAAGAGGGACAGGAAAGAGATGGGAGGAGGGAGGGGATTGAATGTGGTAAATCTCATTACACTTAGAGGTACAAAAACCTATGGTAACAGTGGGGAAGAAGGGAGAAGAGGAGAAACACCTGAATCTTCTCCTCATCAGACTTGGCTTAAAATCAACCTACACATACTCAGTTAACTTATAAGACATCTAACCTTTCAAGTATTAAAAGGGGAAAAGGGGAGGGGGGGATGGAGAAAGGGAAGGGGAGTGGGGGAAATAAGGGGAAATAACAAAAGGAAGGGAAGGGAACAGGGAAAAAGGGAAAGGGGAAAGAAAAGGGAGGGTGTGAAATAGGAGGGCAAATACACTGAAGGAGGTGGTATTCAGAAACAAAAGACTGGGGATATGGATAAAAGGGGGGGAAGGGGGAAAAACAAACAGAGGGAAGATAGCATGGAGGGTAATAAAGAATTAGTAATCATAACCTTGAATGTGAATGGAATGAACTCTCCCTTAAAACATAAGCAAATGGCAGAGTGGATTAAAAAGCAGAATCCTACAATATACTGCTTACAAGAACCTTATTTGAAGCAGAGTGATACATATAGAGTAAAGGTAAAAGGTTGGAGCAAAATATATTTTGCTTCAGCTGAAGTAAAAAAAAGCAGGGTTAGCAATCCTTATCTCAGAAAAAGCAGCAGCAAAAATAGATAGTGTTAAAAGAGATAAGGAAGGAAACTTTATCCTCCTAAAAGCTACCATAGACAATTATGTCATTTCAATGTTAAATATATATGCATCCAGTGGGACAGCACCCAAATTCTTAGAGGAGAAGCTGAAAGAATTACAGGAAGACATAGACAGGAAAACTCTACTAGTGGGAGACCTCAACCTCCCACTATCAGATCTAGATAAATCGAATCATAAAACAAACCAGAAAGAAATTAGGGAGGTAAATAGATTGTTAGAAAAATTAGATATGATACACTTATGGAGGAAACTGAATGGGGATAGAAAGGAATATACCTCTTTCTCTGCAGTACATGGAACTTATACAAAAATTGACCATGTACTAGGACATAAAAACCTAATGATCAACTGCAGAAAGGCAGAAATAGTGAATACATCTTTCTCAGATCACAATGCAATAAGTCATATGCAATACTGGGCCAAGGAGTTATAGACCCAGAACAAATTGGAAACTGAATAAACTCATTTTAAAAAATGAGTGGACCAAAAAACAAATTATAGAAAGAATTAACCATTTTATCCTAGATAATGATAATAATGAAACAACACCAAAACCTATGGGATTCATTCAAAGTGACTCTCAGAGGATATATTATAGCTCTAAATGCTTCTATGAATAAATTGGAGAAAGAGGAAATCAATGAACTAAACTTGCAACTAAAAATGTTACAGAAAGAACAAATCAAAAATCCCCAATTAAATACCAAATTAGAAATTCTAAAAATTAAAGGGGAAATTAATAAAATTGAAGGCAAAAAAAACTATTGAATTAATAAATAAAACCAAAAGCTGGTATTATGAAAAAAACAATAAAATTGATAAACCTCTGGTCAATTTGATTAAAAAAAAGAAAGAAGAAAACCAAATTGCTAGTATCATAAATAAAAAAAGGTGAACTCACCACCAATGAGGAGGAAATTAAAGTAATAATTCAAAATTATTTTGCCCAAGTCTATGCCAATAAATTCGATAATCTAAGTGAAATGGATGAATATTTACAAAAATATAAGTTGCCCAGGTTAAATGAAGAAGAGATTAAATACCTAAACATACCTATCTCAGAAAAAGAAATTCAACAAGCCATTATTGAACTCCCTAAAAAAAAATCTCCAGAGCCTGATGGATTCACAACTGAATTCTACCAAACATTTTTTTTTTGTTGCTTTTTTGCAAGGCAATGGGGTTAAATGGCTTGCCCAAGGCCACACAGCTAGGTAATTATTAAGTGTCTGAGATCGGATTTGAACCCAGGTCCTCCTGACTCCAGGACTAGTGCTCTAGCCACTGCGTCACCTAGCCACCCCCATCTACCAAACATTTAAGGAACAATTGGTTCCAATCCTTTATAAACTCTTTGGAAAAATATGCAAAGGTGGAACTCTGCCTAACTCTTTCTATGAAACCAATATGGTACTGTTACCTAAACCAGGAAGAGTTAAAACAGAGAAAAAAAATTATAGACCTATTCCTCTGATGAATATAGATGCAAAAATCCTAAATAAAATCTTTGCAAAACAATTACAAGTCATCACTAGGATAATACATGATGATAAAGTAGGATTTATTCCATGAATGCAGGGTTGGTTCAATATTAGGAAAACTGTTAGTATACTCAGTTATATCAACAACAAACCTATCAGAAATCATATGATCATATCAATAGATGCTGAAAAAGCTTTTGACAAAATACAGCATCCATTCCTATTAAAAACACTAGAGAGTGTAGGAATAAATGGACTGCTCCTTAAAATAATTAGCAGTATCTATCTGAAACCATCAACAAGCATTATATATAATGGGGAGAGGCTAGAGGCATTCCCAGTAAGATCAGGGGTGAAACAAGGGTGCCCATTATCACCACTACTATTCAATATTGTGTTAGAAATCTTAGCATCAGCAATTAGAGAAGAAAAAGAAATTGAAGGAATTAGAATTGGGAAGAAAGAGACAAAAGTCTCGCTCTTTGCAGATGACATGATGGTCTACCTAGAGAATCCCAAGAAATCATCCAAAAAACTACTGGAAAACAATTAGCAATTTTAGCAAAGTTGCAAGTTATAAAATAAACCCTCATAAATCCTCAGCAAGAAACAGTAGGAAGAGCTAGAAAGAGAAATTCCATTCAAAGTAACCTCAGACAATATAAAATATTTGGGAGTCTATTTGCCAAGACAGACTCAGAATATTTTTGAAAACAATCATAACACTTCTCACACAAATTAAATTAGATTTAAATAACTGGACAAATATCAACTGTTCATGGATAGGTAGAGATAATATAATAAAAATGACAATTCTACCAAAACTAAACTAGCTGTTTAGTGCCCTACCAATCAAAATTCCAAAAAAAATATTTTAACGAGTTAGAAAAAACTGTAAGTAAATTCATACGGAGAAATAAAAAGTCAAGAATTGCCAGGAACTTAATGAAAAAAAGTGCAAAAGAAGGTGGCTTAGCCCTACCCGATCTAAAATTATATTATAAAGCATCAGTCATTTAAAACTGTTTGGTATTGGCTAAGATATAGACTGGTGGACCAGTGGAATAGACTAGGTCTAAAAGCAGGAGATGATTATAGTAATCTGCTATTTGATAAACCCAAAGAGTCCGACCATTGGGATAAAAACTCCCTCTTTGATAAAAATTGCTGGGATAATTGGAAGTTAGTATGGAAGAAACTTAGATTAGACCAACACCTCACACCCTTTACCAAGATAATATACAAATGGTTACAGGACATAGACATAAAAAACAATACTATAAGCAAATTAGAACATCAAGGACTAGTCTACCTGTCAGATCTATGGAAAGGGGAACAGTTTATGACTAAGGAAGAGTTGCAGAACATCACCAAAAACCAATTAGATGATTTCGATTACATTAAATTAAAAAGCTTTTGCACAGAAAAAAACCCAATGTAACCAAGATCAAAGGAAATGTAGTAAATTGGGAAACAATCTTTACAACTAATGATTCTGACAAAGGACTCATTTCTAAAATATACAGAGAGAACTGAGTCATATTTAAAAAAAAATAGCCATTCCCCAGTTGACAAATGGTCAAAGCATATGCAAAGGCAATTTACAGATGAAGAGATCAAAGTAATCCATAGCCATATGAAAAAATGCTCTAAATCATTATTAGAGAAATGCAAATTAAAACTTTTCTGAGTTTCCACCTCACACCTCTCAGATTGGCCAGTATGACCAGGAAGGATAATGATCATTGTTGGAAAGGATCTGGGAAATCTGGGACACTATTACACTGCTGGTGGAGCTATGAACTCATCTAACCCTTATAGAGAGCTATTTGGAACTATGCCCAAAGGGCAACAAAAATGTGCATACCCTTTGACCCAGCAATACCACTACTGGGTCTATACCCTGAAGAGATGAGGAAAAAGGGTAAAAACATCACTTGTACAAAAATATTTATAGCAGCCCGGTTTGTGGTGCCAAAGAATTGGAAATCAAGTAAATGTCCTTCAGTTGGGGAATGGCTTAGCAAACTGTGGTATATGTATGTCATGGAACACTATTGTTCTGTTAGAAATCAGGAGGGATGGTATTTCAGGGAAACCTGGAGAGATTTGCATGAACTGATGCTGAGTGAGATGAGCAGAACCAGAAAAACACTGTACACCCTAACAGCAACATGGGAGTGATGTTCAACCTTGAAGGACTTGCTTATTCCATCAGTGGAACAATTGGGAACAGTTTTGGGCTGTCTGCAAAGGAGAGTACCATCTGTATCCAGATAAGGAACTGTGGAGTTAAAACAAAGTACAAGGACTATTCCCTTTAATTTAGAAAAAAAAAACAGATATCTTATTGTCTGATCTTGTTACCTCTTAGACTTCTCTTTAAGGATATGATTTCTCTGTCATCACACCCAATTTGGATCAAGGTACAACATGGAAACAAAGTAAAGACTTGCAGAGTACTTTCTGTGAGGTGGGGAGGGGAGGGAAGCAAGATTGGGGGAAAATTGTAAAACTCAAATAATAACTTTAATAAAAATAAATTTAAAATAATTTATTAAAAAAAGGATGTGATTTCTCTTTCATCACATTCAAATTGGATATATGAATATCATGGAAACAATGTAAAGACCGGCAAATTGCTTTCTGTGGGGGTCAGGGGAGAGGGAAGCAAGATGGGGGGAAAAATTGCAAAACTCAAAATAAATAAAATATTTAAAGGGAAAAAACGAGTTTGGTAGAACTCCTTCCTCTCCTATTTTTTAAATAGTTTATGTACAATAATTTTTCCTTAAATGTTTGGTAAAATTCACTTTTATGTCCATTTGGACCTAGAGATTTTTTCCTAAGGGAGTTTATTGAAGGTTTCTTCAAATCCATTTTTTCTGAAATGAGGTTATTTAAGTAATTTATTTCCTCTTCTGTTAATCTGTGCAGTTAGTATTTTTGTAAATATTTATCCATTTCCCTCAAGTTTTCCCATCTATTGGTATACAATTCAGCAAATTAGTTACAAATTATCTCCTTAATATCCTGCTCATTGTTGGTTCATTCACCCTTTTCATTTTTGATACTGTTTATTTAGTTACCTTCTGTTTTTTTTAAAATCAGATTAACCAGAGGTTTGTCTATTTTATTGGCTTTTTCATAAAACAAACTCTTAGTTTCCTTTATGACGTCAATGGTTTTCTCGCTTTCCATTTTATTAATCTCTCCCTGGATTTTCAAAATCTCTAATTTAGTATTTAGTTGGGGATGTTTATTTTTTTCTTTTTCTCATTTTTTTATTTGCATACCCGATTCATTTATCTCTTCCTTCTCCATTTTATTCATATAAAGTTTTGGAGATATAAAGGTCCTCCTCCAAACTGCTTGGCTGCATCCCATACATTTTGGTATGATGTCTCATTGTTATCATTTTCCTGGATAGAATTATTAATTATTTCTATTATTTGCTATTTGATCCACCCATTATTTAAGATGAAGTTATTTAATTTACAATTAGTTCTTGGTTTATATTTCCCTGAACCTTTATTACATGTATTTTTTTTTTTTGCATCATGATCTGAGAAGTGTGTTTTTATTATTTCTGCCTTTGTGCATTTGATTTTAAGGTTTTTGTCCCCTAGTACATGGTGTGTTTTGGTGACGGTGCCATGGACTGCATAGAAAAAAGCAGATTCTTTTCTATTCCCATTAAGCTTTCTCCAGAGGTCTGTCATATCCAAGTTTTCTAATATTTCATTCACTATGTTAACTTCCTTTTTGTTTATGTTGTTGTTAGATTTATCTAGTTCTGAGGGAGAAAGACTGAGGTCTCCCATTATTAAAGATTTGGTGTCTATGTGTCCTTGTAATTCAATCAACTTTTCCTATAGGAATGTGGAAGCTACCCCATTAGGTGCATAATAATGATATAGCTTCATTTCCCATGTGGGATAAAAATCCACTAAAAAAACATAGAGACTCCTATGAGCAAAAAAAGAAAGTTTATTTTTGGTTTTCTCAAGAAAAGGACACACTCCAAATCTCACAAAGGTAGCAAAGTTTAAGGAGCTGCCACGAATTCAGTCAAGTAAGATTTATGGCCTAACGTAATCCCTTACTCCTTCCTATCATCCCTCTCTGTTGCCTCATTGCTTAGTCTTCAGAGGTACATTCTACTTTTGAAAATCTACCCTAGCAACAAAGAAAAGAATGAATGGTTTTCATAAAATATTACCTCACAATCCAGATAATGAGAATAACCTTCAGGATTATAACTATTTTTTTTGAAGTAGCAATCTACTTATCATCAAACAAGACTAGGCTTATGAGCTTTGTTGGAATGCAAGGTTTTTCTAATGGGAACAGTCTATTGTTCTCCCAGTTAAGATAGTTTTATCATCAAATAGGTGACTAACTAAAAATGCAAGGTCTCTCTGGAAATAGTCCACTATTTCCCCCCCAACAAAATCAGGAGGGTGCCCGGATTAGAATGCAAGGACTCCCTCCCTCTTTCTTCTAAGAACAGAGTAAGAATAATAGCCTGTCTTTGTTTTAATGATTTTTAATATTGAGAGGACTTCACTAGTAATATTAACTTTTAAGAGGCAGTATCCCATTCAGTGCCTTTTAAGAAGATGTAGTTTTCCTTATCCCTTTTAATGAGATTGATTTTGGCTTTTACTTTGGTTGAGTTTAGAATCACTTTCCCAGATTTTAATATTTCAGTTGAGGCATAATTTATATCATCACAGATTGTTTACTTGACTGTTTGATAAGAAGCACTCACTCAAATTTCATCAAATTATAATTATAATCATTTTTTCTTACTCCCTTTTCAAGTATCTTTCAAGTACACACAATCCCCTTCACAAATCACAGTATCCTCCAAAGCCATATCATTTCTAGAACTTTTTATGCCCCTCCCCCGGCCTATTTTCATTCCCACTTTGCTTTGGCACATCTCACTTGTTAATTGAACCAAGGCACTTTGTCTCTCCCACTTTACCACCTACTCCCCTGCCCAGGGTACTTAACCCCTTATTAAGTGAAGCATTCTGGTATAATTAACTGAAAGTATCTTGAAGAAATCTAAGTGCTGGGAGGTTCTGGGGGTCTCATTGAGAACTTAACAAATTATTATAATTAACAGAAACATTGTCTTAGGTCCTTGCAGCTTATGATGCCCTCATTAGACAAGGTGCTTAGAACCTTATGATTAAAGTCAGTCAGAATGTAATGAGATACTTAAGTTAAAGTTGACATTCCTTCTCTTTTTTTCCCAGGGCTTTTTATCTCAAACATAGTGATGTGCTCTTGCACATCTCCAATTGAAAGGCAAGATCCAATTAAACCTCTATCCCTTAGGTTCATTCTCTTCAATTACATTCTACCCTCTTAATATCCTTAGAAAACTAGAGTTCTAATGAGTTAAAATTGTTATATCTTCCCTTTTAGGGACCAATTTTTTTTTATAAGTTTTGTTTTTTCAGTTTTCTTTTTCATTTACCTTTTTAATGTTAAATTTTTGTCATGTATTTGGCAATTGAATTCTGTTCTTTTTGTCAGGAAATTCTGGAAGTCCTGTATTTCATTGATTTGTTAGGAAATTCTGGAAGTCCTGTATTTCATTGAACAACCATCTTTTTCTCTGACAATATATGCTGAATTTTGCATTCTGGGTTGTAAACCCAGCTCCTTAGCTCTCCAAAATATATTGAAATTTGTTATTACAGTTCTTGCAATACATCAAGGTTGAGGCTGATAGGTCCTGTGTTAGTCTGATTGTGTTCCCTTTATATTCAAATTGCTTCCTTTTTGCTGTTTGCAATATTCACTCTTCTAGAATTTGGCTATTACAGCCCTTGGAGTTTTTATCTTGGGGTCTCTTTCTGGATGACTTCCGTGGATTCTTTCAATTGATACATTGTTATATTGTTCTAGTAGGTGGGTTCAGTTTTCCCTTATAATTTCCTGCACGATGTTTTCCAAGTTTTTCTGTTGGTCCAAATTTTCTAATAGTCCAATGATTCATAAATTTTCTCTCCTAGATGTGTTTTCCAGATCATTCATTTCCCCTAGAAGTTACTTTACATTTTCTTTAATTTTTTCAGCCTTTTTATTTTCCTTGATGGAAGCTTTTAGTTTTGTTTTAATTTTGTAGTTTTAGTTTTGTAGATTCATTGATTTCTAACTGTTATAGTTTTAACTATTTTATTTAACTATTTTATTTTCTAACTGTTCTAGTTTTAACTATTTTATTTTCTTCAATTAACTTTTTGTGTTTCCTTTTTAAAGGTCTTGAATTCTGTGGTCAACTTTTCACAATTTTCCTGCATGACTTTCTTTTCTTTTTTTCCCTTTATCTTTTTTTCTTCTTTGGTTTTTAAATTCTTTTTTAAGCTCTTCGATGAACTTTTGTATTTGAGTACAATTTATAGACTCTTTTGGTATTTCTCCTGTGAGGGATGTTTCACAACTTTCTTCTTCAGACATGAGATTGCTGTTATCTTTATCTGTGAAGTATTTTTCTATAGTGGGTACTCTTTTATCTTTTTTGTTCATCTTTGTAGTAATTCTGCTCCTGGGGAATATTTTGCTGGGACTGGGGTCTGATCTGTAGCTTGTTGTTGGCCAAAATGTTGCCTATGCAATCCAGGCTTATCTTTGCAGAGATTCCCCTACCCCTTTATGTCCAGTTTCTGACTGAACAGAGGATTGTTCCTGACCCAGTCCTGTCTTTTATCCCAGTGTTGTCAGGATTCAGACTTTGTTTGGAGTTGGGAATCTTCCCTGCTGGCTTGCTATCTGGCTGCTGGGAACTCTGTTATTATTAAGTTGTTGGGACCTGAATTTCCATGTGGCTAAAAGCTTCCTGCTGTCTTTCCCCACTCTACCATCTCCTGGACTTCCCCCCCCCCCCCCCCCCCCCCCCGCAAAGAGACAGACCTTCAGTGAAGGTCCTCCATGATGTCTGCAGTTGAAAATACCTTTGAATCTTCTCTTTTTCTTGATGGGATCTGTAATCTGAATGTCAGAGTAGAGCTTCATGTATCTTTCATAGTGTGTGGGATAAAAATCCACTTAAAAATATAGACTCCTCTGAGGAAAAAAGAAAGTTTATTTTAGATTTTCGCAAGAAAAAAGGACACTCCAAGTCTCACAAAGGTAATGAAGATCAAGGAACTGCCCTGAGGTGACAATCAAGCAAGATTATATGGCCTAGCATGAATCTTCCCCTCCCTAGCCCCCCCCTCTTTCCACCTGATTGGCTAAGATTTTCAGAGTTCCAATCTTTACACAAAAAAATCTACCTGGTAACAAAGGGAAGAGTAAAATGTTTTCATAGAATGTTACATCACCAACCAGATGGTAAGGCTATCAGAAGAAGGTTTCTAATGACCTTTTGTTGTCTATCTAAATGAACTAATGTCTGAGTATGCAAGGTCTTCTTAGTATTTATCATCAAACAAGAGAAGGCAGTCTACTCTTCTCCCAGTCTATCATCAAATAGGTGGCTAACTAAGAATGCAAGGTTTCTTCTCTGGAAATTTTCCACTGTTTCCCTCCCTAACAGAATCAGGAGCCTGTCTGACAGGGAATGCAAGGCCTCTCTCCCTCTTTCTTCTACAAATAGTCTAAAGGTAATAGTCTGTCTTTGTTTGAATGATTTTTAACCCTGAGAGAATTTCAGTAGGATTATTAACTCTTAAGAGGGAATATTCCACTTAGGAGGGAAAGGATCTGGGAGCTTGTTAACTTCTCCACCATCTTGGCTCCACCCTGGTACAATAAAATAAAATATCATTTGGAAAAAAAGAAGGGTAAAGGGGCATGAAAGGTTATTTTTGGGGGGTCATGCTCTCCCAGAACATATTGGTTTACTAAAGGAAGACAAGCCTCCTTGTGATTGTGAAACTTTTACTTTTTCATTTCTCCAACTACTTTGCCAAAATTGTACTTATTAATTTTCTGTTTAAAACAAATGTGTGAGTGTGGATTTGTATGTAGGATTTAAAATATAAAAATTAAAATTGAGAAGTATATATGAGAATCAGAAGTCTTCAGGCATGAAGAAGTGAAAGGAAGGCAAGTCACATAGTTCTCTTGTGGCTGTTAAGTATATTTGTAAATTTATTTTTCTTTAATCTTTTTATGTATTTATATTCATCCATATGCAAATGTATATTTTTAAGTTACAAAATATCCACCCTCCCTTCTCCCCCCCTTCCCTCAGCAGTGAACTATCAGGTTAGCATTTTACATACATATTTTTAATAAACATGTTTGCAGATTAGTCATTTTCAGTTTGAGGGATTAGGATTATGGCAAAGAGTTACATAAGAGATATCCAGCAGATTCTGAAGGTGTGTGTGTGTGTGTGTGTGTGTGTGTGTGTGTGTGTGTGTGTGTGAGATATTTTGTTTTGATTCTATTCCTCCTGATGGGGATTACATTGTCCTTATCTCGTGTAATACATTTGTCCTAGTAGAGAGGAGCTGCTTCTATCCTGGATGTTTATCTCACAATTTTATTGTTAATATTTACATTGTTCTCTTGGTTTTGCTTTCTTTGCTCAGCATCAGGTCCCATAAGTCATTTCATGATTCTCTAGAGTCTGGCCATTTAAGGTTTCTTATAGAAAAATAGTATTCCATATTATTCTTGTACCATATTTTTTAAATTTCTAACCAGATTACATATTACTGTAGAAGTAGTATTCAACTCCTGCATATTAGTACCTAGTATGTCAAATGAAAAATGTCTCTGTTTTAGGAATAAACTGTTGATGTTATAAGAATTATGATCTATATGACAATATCTATAAAGAGATTTGAGACTTGAGTCAATGGTACTTGATGAAGTATAAAGTATGCATGAAGTCACTGTGTCCTCAAAGATAACACAAACGGGGGAAATGAACTTGTGGAATTGTAGAGGAAGTGATCACCAGCTACTGTGCTGGTACTTCTATACCTGAGTTACTTTTTATTTTTCTTTATTTTTCCAATCAAAATGAAATGTTAGTTTTCCACATTTATCTATTTTCAAGTTTATGATTTCATTTTTTTTTTTTTTGCAAGGCAATGGGGTTAAGTGGTTTGCCCAAGGACACAAAGCTAGGTGATTACTAAGTATCTGAGGCCTGATTTGAACTCAGAGACTCCTGACTCCAGGGCCAGTGCTCTATCCACTGGGACACCTAGCTGTCCCATGATTATGATTTCCACATCTTTCTACCACCTTCCCTTCACTTCATCAACGCCATGGCAAGAATAACATATTACAGTGAATAACATCTAAAAGTTTAACATGCTCAATTGTGTTTAGCATGTTTCCTTATTATTCATGTTATGAAAGAGGAGGAAATATACATGAGAAAAAATATAAATGTAGTTTTCAAAAGTGTATATAGTAAGTTTTGCTTTGCATTCAGACTTCATAACTTTTTTTCTCTGGAAGGGGATGACATTGTCCATAGCAAGTCTCTCAGGATTGTTCTAGATCTCTGAAATGCTAGGATTTGCTGAATCCATCATAATTGACAATATTTTTTCTGTTTCTGCTCGGTTCACTCATAACATGTCTTGATGTTTCTCTAAAGGCTGACCACTCATTATTTCTTAGAAAACAATAGTACTCCATAACATTCCTATGTCATAAACTGTTCAGTCAGTGATGGACATCCCATTAATTTCAAATTATTTGACACTATATAAATAGCTCTTATGAATATTTTTCTACATGCAGGATTTTTTTTATCATTTTTATGATCTCTTTGGCATATAGACTCAGTAGTGGTAATGCAGGATCAAAGGATGTGCCCACTTTTACTGCTCATTGGACATAGCTCAAATTGTTCTCTAGACTAGATGGATCAGCTCATAACTCCACCAACAATGCATTAGTGTTCAGTTTTCTCACATCTTTTTATTGATAATTTTCTGTTTTTGTCATCTTAGTGAATGTGATAGTTATGAGATGATAATTTTGAGTTGTTTTAATGTGCATTTCCCTATTCAATAATGATTTCAAACTTTATTTTCAAATAATTTTGAACTTTAGTTTCTTCATCTGAAAACAACTTGTTCAAATCCTTTGACTGTTCATCAATTGAAGAATGACTTGTAATCTTAAAAATTTGATTCATTTCTCTCTATATATTTTGAAAGAAGTCCTGCTGGTAAAATTATTTCTCGTCTTTCAGCATTCCTTCTAAACTTGGTCACATTTATTTTATTTATATAAAACATTTAAATTTAACATAAATACGTATTCCAAGAATCTTACGTTATCTACAATTATGTTAAATTTCTTTCTATCTCTTGCTCTTCGTCTTTATTAATAATAGAGAGAAAGATTGATGATTTATGTGGGTTTATTTTATATAGTTTTTATTTGATTTTCTAGGGTTCATTAAGAATACCATTATATCATCTGTAGAGAGTGAAGGTTTTGTTTCCTCATTGTGTTTTCTAATCCTATAGATTATTTTTCTTCACCTTTTTGCTAAACTTGACATTTCTTATATGATATTGAATAGCAGTGATGACAACAGGCATCCTTGTCTCATCCCTGCTCTTACTGGAAATACTACTAGTTTACTCCCATTACACAAAATGCTTGCTAATGGTAAATATAAATATATATATATATATATATATATATATATATGCACATATACATATATATACATATCTATATATAATAATGTTATTTCTATTAATTTAGTTGTTATGATCAATAATACTCATTGTTTTCCTGATACTCCACCATCTCTGCCTACTTGGTGTAAATTCTACCTGATATTATCATGCTAATTACTTGCTTGAATCTCTTTGCTAATTAAATCTCTTTGCTAATCTCTTTGCTATTTAAAAATTTTGCTTCAACATTCATTATGGAGCTTGTTCTATACTTTTTTGTTGTCTTGCTCTTTCTGGTTCAAGTGTCACCATTAGTGTCATAAAGAAGTTTCGGAATAACTATGTTTTTAAAAATGGCTTTCATCAATTCAAAATTAATGTTCCTTAAATGCTTGAAAGAATTCACTTGAAAATTCATCTGGTTCTGGAGATTTTTTTCTGAGGTTGTTTGTTGATAGTTATTTCAATTTGTTTTCTTGAAATAGGGTTATTTAATTATTTTATTTCCTTTTCTGTTAATCAGATAGTTCATATTTTTGTAAATATTCATTCTTTTCACTTATAGTTTCATATTTGTTGACATATAGTCAAACAAAATATCTCCAAATTAATATTTTAATTTCTTCTCTATTGGTGATGAGTTCACCCTTATCATATTTTAAAATTTTTTGCAAGACATTGCATTTAGGTGTCTTGTCCAAGGTCAAACAGTTAAGTATTAAGTGTCTAAGGTCAAATTTGAAGTCAGTTCCTCCTGACTCCAGAGCTGGTGCTCTATCTACTGTGTACATAGCTGTCCCCCTTATCATTTTTGATACTATCCCCCTGCTAATTTTGATATCATTCCTGCTGGTATGTAAGTTTTTTCCTTCAATTTAAAAAAAAAATCAGATTATTCAAAGTTTTGTCTATATTATTTTTTATAAAACCAAGTTTTAGTTTTATTAATTAATACAATTATAGTATTAGTTCACTTTTATTGATTTCTACTTAAATTTTCAGAATTTCTAATTTTTCTTTTTTTTCTTTTTTAAATTTTTTTTAGGGTTTGTTTTTTTTGCAAGGCAATGGGGTTAAGTGGCTTGCCTAAGACTACACAACTAGGTAATTATTAAGTGTCTGAGGTACTCCTGACTCCAGGGCTGGTGCTCTATCCACTGCTCCACCTAGCCACCCCCTAATTTTTTATGATTGGGAATTTTAATTTTTTCTTTTTCAAGCTTTTTAAACTACATGTCCAAATTGCTGATCTCTTTTTCTATTTCACTCATGTAAACATTCTGAGACATATAATTTCTCTAATAATTACTTTGGTCAAATTTCACATATTTAGTTATAATATCTTATTGTCATTTTCTAGAATGAAATTGTTGTTTATCTCTATAATTTGTTTTTTGATCCAAATATTTTTAATTAGGTTGCTTCCAATTAATTTTAGTTCATCTTTCTATGTTTCTTTATTACATGTAACTTAACTTTTATTTTTTCATGATCTGAAAGAATGAATTTAATATTATCTGCCTTTCTATACTTGGTTTGAAGGTTTTGATGCTTTAGCAAAAGGTCATTTTTTCTTTAGGTACCATGGAGAAAAATGTGTATTCCTTTTAATTCCCATTCAATTTTCTCTAAATGTCTCTCCTATCTAAAATTTCTAAATTTAGCCTCATCTTCTTAACTTTGTTTAAGTTCATTTAGGGGAATTGAGGTTCCCCACTACTATAGTTTTGTTTTCTATGACTATGTATAATCTGTTTTTAACTTTTCTTCTAAGTGTTTGAATGGTATATACTTAATATTTATATGACTTCATTGCCTGTGGTAACTTAAAAAAAAAACACTAGTGTGCTTCCTTATCCCTTTTAATGAGATCTATTTTTTGATTTGGCTTTGTCTGAGATCAGGATTATTTATCCCTGCTTTATTTTTGTTTATTCTGCTCTAGCCTTTTACCTTTACCCTCTGTGTATATTTTTCTGTTTTACAAGTGTTTTTTGGACACAAAAATATTTTAGAATTCTGATTTTTAATTGACTCTTCTATATGCTTGAATTTTCTTCATTTTTATAGTTATGAATACTAACTCTATTCCTATCTTTCTGTTTATCACACTTCATCAATATTTTAGTTCTGGCTGCTGCCTTTCAATCAGCTGTTCTTTTTATTACCCCTTTCCCCTTTTGCTTTTCTTTTGCTTTTTACTTTTAGGTTTATTTTTACCTTTACTTTTAGTTTCACTCTCCCTTTTATTAGTGCCTTCTTTTTCTTTCTTTCACCTTTTCCCCTATTTCCCCATAGAATAAGAAAAAATGTCCAACCCAACAGGGATTGTATGTTTGCCGCTTTGGTCCAAATCTGTTGAGAATAAGATTTTTTTAGTGCTCACACCCTCCCTTCTTCCCCTATACTATATTAGGTCTTGTGTCGCTTCATGTGTTGTTATTTTTCATCTAACTCCTTTTCTCCTAGTATAATCCTTCTTGTCATTCCTTGTTTTAACTCTTTCTTATTCCCAGAAGCTTTGTCAAGATATATTTCCTTTATCTGTCCTGATAGACAAAAAATTCTCAAGTTTTGATAGTTTTATAAGCCTCATTACTTCCTAGTCACTTCATAGCCTGCAGCCATTCTCCTTGTATTCTAGCCTTATCTGTCCCTTTTGAAATATAATTCTTGAGTCATAAACATCATCAAATTCTTTTTTTTTAGGTTTTTGCAAGGCAAATGGGGTTAAGTGGCTTGCCCAAGGCCACACAGCTAGGTAATTATTAAATGTCTGAGACGAGGTTTGAACCCAGGTACTCCTGACTCCAAGGCCGGTGCTTCATCCACTGCACCACCTAGCCACCCCTAACATCATCAAATTTTAACCAAGTTATACCACACCCTTTTTCCATGTGTCCTCTATAGAAATACAATCCTGAGGATCTTACCGTAGTATCATATAAAGCAAAATCATTTTATTGTCCATTTATATCTAGTCCCTCTAAATATATTCCCTCTAACTGCAGCTAATATCAAATAAGGCCAAATTACTTCATGATCTATCTACACCCACTCTCTCTAAATAACTTACTTCAATTGTCACAGTAGAAATATAACCATTATGAGCTAAAGTATCATTTAAAACAAAATCATTTATATCCAGATCCTCTGACTATAATCCCTCCAACTATATTCAAACTTCAATAGCTGAAGTATCAGCTAAAATTTCACCTTTTCATGATCAGTCTACATCCCTACCCTCTCTCCAATATTTTAACTACCCTACATGAAACAAAATTTTCTTTTTAAAAACTAATTAATTTTCTTCCATATGCATATGTATATTTTTAGGTTACAAAATTTCTTTCCATCCTTCCGACCCACCTCTCTCCCCCAGTGGCAAACAGCCAGGTTAGCATTATACATACATCTTTTGGATAAACATGTTTTCATATTAACCATTTTTGGAGTGAGAAACTGGCATTAAGGGAAAGAGATATATATAAAAGATAATTTTCATGAAGTGTTCACTAGATTAAGAAAGAATAGTTATTTTTCTATGTGCTTTCTTTTGTTTTATTTTTCTCTGTCTGGATGGGGATAATATAGTCTATAGCCAGTCAAATACAGCTGTCCTAGCTCTCTGAATTGCTGAGAGGAGATGCTTCCATTAAGTTTGATCATCTTGCAATGCTGTTTATAATGTGTACATTGTTCACTTGATTTTGCTCCCTTCACTCAGCATTGGATCCTATAATTCATCCCATGCTTCTTTAGAGTCTGAACATTTATGATTTCTTATAGAAAATAATATTCCATATTATTCATGTACCATAATTTGTTTAGTCATTCTCCAATTGATGAGCATCCCTTCAATTTCCAATTCTTTGCTACTACAAAAAAGAGCTGCTACAAACATTTTGAAACATATGACTTTAACATTTTTTTATAATTTCTTTTGGATATAGACCTAGAATTGGAATTGCTGGGTCAGAGTATAAACAGTTTTATTGCTCTTTGGTCATAGTTACATATTGCCCTCCAGAATGGTTGGATCTGTTCACAACTCCACCAGCAATGCATTAATGTTCCAATCCTCTCACAGCCTCTCCAGCATTGATCATTTTCCTTTTTCCTCATCTTGGCCACCCTGATGGATGTGAGATGATACCTCAATTTTATTTTAATTTTCATTGAAGCACAATTTGCAAGAGTTAAAATTATTTTCTCCCCATGTAGGGAAGTAATTGATTTAATGTTGATGATTAACTTAATTTACTTTTCCATTTATCTTTTTATACATATCTTGATCCTTATATATAAAGACTGAAATTTCTGTTCAGTTCTGTCATTTTTAATTGCATATTTTGAAATACTTCAATTTCATTGAAAATCCTTTTCCTATGAAAAAATATGCTGAATTCTGCAGGGTAATAGATTCTTGTTTGTTATCAAAGTCCTTTGTCCTCTGAAATACCATATTCCAGGTTCTCTGATCATTTAATTTTTAAAATGATATATCCTGTGTAATTTTCACTGTGGGATTTCTTAGTATTTAAATTACTTAAATTTTGCCATTGGCAGTATTTTCTCCATTTGCTGAGAATCTTGAAATTCAGCTCCATTTTTCCTTGGAGTGTTTTTGGGGAATCTCTTTCTGCATCTGGTAGCTGGATTTATTTTTTCTTCTTCTTCTAAGGAAATAGGAAAGCTTTCTATGATAATTTTCAGAAAGCTGTATTTCAGGGATTTTTCAATTTATTATGGGAGACTTTAGGTAAGACTACTACTTCATAAATTGTTTCTGCTAGATCTATTTTCCAGGTTGGTCATTTTTTCCCCCAAGATGTAAATTGCATTTTATTCTTTTTTCCATTCTTTTTTATTTTGTTGATCGAATCCTCATGTCTCAGAGTCATTCATTTCTATTTGTTAAATTCAAATTTTTTATGATTTTATTTTCTTCAGTTAGCTTTTCTATTTCTTTTTCCATCACATATCACAAATTGTTCAGCCATTCCCTGACTGAAGGAAATCCCTTCAATTTCTAACTCCTTGCCACCAGAAAAGTGCTCCTGTAAATACTTTTATATATAATTTCTTTTCCTTTAGATATTTAGGGCTAAAGAACTAGTAGAATTACTGTTTGAACAAAAGGTAAACATGATATCATCATCATTTGGATATAGTTCCAAATTTGTCCACAGAATGGTTAAATCAGTGCAAAATTCCACCAAAATTCATTCCCCCTATCTGCTCCATTTGTCACTTTTCTTTTCTATGCTTTTGCAAATCTAATAATTATGAAGAAGTATACAGGAAATGTTTTAATTTCCATTCTAAAATCAGTAGTAGTGCTGTGAGTGGAGTGTTGGCCCTGAAATCAGGACCTGATTTCAAATCTTCAAATATGATTCTCAAACATTTACTAACTGTGTGACCCCAAAGAATTCATTTAACTATGTTTGCCTCACCTCCAGGACTATCTCTAATCATCCTGATGCATATCAGATCACTGTACTCAGAGGGCTCCAAAGGAGAAAGTGAGACTGGTAACTTAGAACAAAACCCTCCTCACTCAAAACTAACTCACTTGGGTATCATGTCATCATAACTCTGATATCATGAGAATGGAGTATAAACATCATCATTATCAGCAAAAACATTTCCTAATATGACTATAGATAATTATTATTGTTTCATCTGAAAATTGCTCATATCTTTTAATCTTTTATTAATTGATGAATAAGTCTTATTTTTACAAATTTGAACAAGTTTTCTTTATGTTTGAGAAATGAGGCCATTATAAAAAAACTTGATTCAAGTTTTTTTCACAATTGCTAACATTAATGTATATTTCCCTCTTTTTGATATTTGCATTCTACTATCTCTCTTTTTACCTTGTCCTTTATCAAAAGTGTTTTGCTTCTGATTACCCCTTCCCAAATCTGCTCTCCCATCTATCTCTGCCTCCTTTTCTTATCTCTATGGCAATCTATTTTCCTGAAGGGTAGTTAAAACTCTATTACCAACTGAGATTATATATTTCTTTTTTTGAGTCAATTCTTATGAAAAAAAAAGTTTCACTGCTTCCATCTCACTTCACCTCTCTTCCTTTCCACTGTAAATGCTTTTACTTGCCTCTTTTATGAGATATTTTTGCCCCATTCTATCTCTCTGATTCCCTTTCTCCCATTATATTACTCTTTCACTCCTTAACATTGTTTTTATATACCATCCCTTCTTATTCAACTTACTCCTGAGTCCTTTAGCTATATGTAATCTTTCTACCTCCCTGATAATGAGAAAGTTCTCATAAGTTTTCAGCATCTTCTTCCCATGTAGGAATATAAAAAGTTCAACATCATTAAGCATCCTATGATTTTTCTTTCCTATTTACCTTTATATGGTTCTCTTGAATCTTGTCTTTGAAAACAAAATTTTCCATTTAGCTCTAGTCTTTTCATAGAAAAAGTTTGAAAGTCCCCTATTTCATTGAATGTTCATCTTTTCCTCTGAAACACAGTCCTCAGTTTTTATGGGTAGTTGATTCTTGGTTGTGCTCCCAGCTCATTTGTCTTCTGAATTATAGTTGAAGCCCTACTATCCTTTAATGAAGTACGTATTAAATCTTATTTTTTTTGACTGTGACTCTAAGACACTTGAATGGTTCTTTTCTGGCGGGTTGCAATATTTTCTTCTTAAGCTGGGAGTTCTCAAATTAATGTTCCTTGGAACTTTCATTTTGGGATCCCTAAGGCCCTGGAGGTGAAGAGGATGGATTCCTTGAAAGATGTTTTCTAAGCTCTTTTTTGATTGTGGATTTCAGGTAGTATAATATTTTAAATTATTTCTCCTGCATCTATTTTCCAGGTCAGTTGTTTTGTCCAATGAGATATTTCACATTGTCTTCTAATTTTTTTCCATTCTTTTGATTTTGTTTTATTTTCCCTTGAATTAATTCACATAAAGTCATTAGTTTTCATTTGATCATTTCTAATTTTTAAGGAATTATTTTCTTCACTGGGCTTTTGTACCTGTTTCCAGATTTTTAGACAATCTTTACCTCATTCACTTTCTGGTCTGCTTTTTAAGATTTTCTTATCTTCAGCATTCCCTACCAACTATTGATTTGTTTCTTTTTAAATGATTTTTATTAGATCCCTCTCTTTTTGCTTTCTCCTTTTTCCTTTTCCTCTCTTACTTGCTTTTCATAATCCTTTTTTGAATTCTTGGAGACATAAAATATAAGAAATTTGATTTTGTGTTTTGATCTTCATTTTCAGCATAGTACCTTTATGTGGACAGAATCTTTGTTTTATTTTTTTTTCTATTTGATCAATTTTGCATCCTATGACTTGACTTAATTCTTTGTTAAGGTAGGGCTCTGCTTCCAGCATTGAGGTTGTACTTTCTCAAACTTCAGTGACTTTACATAGCTGTTTTCAGTTACTTCTAGTTTTCAGTTCTTCCAAGATGATGTGCAAAGAGATTTGTGCTTATCACTTGCCTTCCTTGTTCTCCTGTCTGGGAGATCATAACCATTCCTTTATATCCTGGTACTGTGAGGATGGTCTGTGATCCATTTGGACAACCACTCTGTTGTGCTAGTGCTCCCCCTTACCTTAGAATTGCTTTATAGAGTTTCAACCTGGATTTGATTATGGGCAAAACAAGAGAACCTTGCCTCAGTACTAGAAAAGGTATTCCGTAATTTCCTTATAACCCATTGCTCACACTGTGAACTAAGATTTCTTTATGATGTACAATATCTCTTTGGTGTCATTAGGGCATAGGGGACTGGATCCTCAAACTCCAGCTGATTCTTAGAAGACTTTTCTCTCTATTTAGGAGTGAGATCTATTTCATAACTACTAGCTTCTATGCAAAATTATTATGAATTCAGTTCATATTAAATACACTCATAAGAGTATGCTTGAAAAGAGGGAGACTAATCAGCAAGCCATAATCTAGGCAAGAATAAATAAATGACTTCCCTAGGGCATCTGCTGTGTCAGAGGAGACAAGAGGGTCTATAAAAGAGACTTTTAAAAAGGTAGAAATGGCAAGGACTGGAGAGGTGACAGATAGTGAATATTTGAGGGTAAATCAAAATGTGAACCTGAGGTTTGAGAGGAAAGAATATTTTAGTAACTATTCTTCATTTTCTGGACAGTAGTAGAAACTTTTGTTGTTATTGGGGTTTAGTCATTCAGTCATATCCAAATCTTCATGATCCTATGGGTCATATAATATCGACAAGATAATGAAATGATTCAGTGGATAGAAACCTGGGTCTGGAGTTAGAAACACCTAAATTTGTCCTTCTCCATTGGATTAAGGCAAATTGAAATTAAGTTATCTGCCAGGGTCACACAATCAATAAACATCTAATGTCAAATTTAAACTGAGGCCTTCCTGACTCCAAACAAAGTATTATATCCATACAAGTTGTAGTGGGCTGGAGATTTCTATTGTTACCAACTCAGTGACTATATTCACTTGGCTGTCCTAAGGAACATTATAATTATGATGGAGTTTAATTCACTCACTTCCCCATAGAGAATTAAACATGCATTTTAATTTAAATTGTATTTAATTGCATTAGTTTAAAATGTATTTACATTTTTTTAGGTTTTTTTTTTTTGCCAGGCAAATGGGGTTAAGTGGCTTGCCCAAGGCCACACAGCTAGGTAATTATTAAGTGTCTGAGACCGGATTTGAACCCAGGTACTCCTGACTCCAGGGAGTCCACTACACCACCTAGCTGCTCCTTGTATTTACATTATTAAAAGAACTTACAAAATCATAAAATCTATCACTCTTTTTATTATAATCTACTCATGCCGGTCATGATAGGTGACTAAAATTGACATAATTATGTAATTCATTTATTAAAATATATTTTCAAGTGAATAGAAATATTAAAAATTATTTATCATTTTGTTTTTTTCAATTATAGCCTGAATAATAGACATTAATTTATAAGAAGTGCTTAAGCATTCTTTATGTAGATCTTATAGGTGTGGGGAAATTCTAAATAATTGCATTTTTCAAAAATGACATAATTTTCTCATAATTATTATTATGTCATATTATACTCAATGTTTAAATGCCTTTTTTATGGAAGTATCAAATGCAAATGCAAGTATAATTTAGGATGTTACTTAACCCCCACCATTTTGTATGTTTAATATTTATGTAAAAATTTTTAACTTACTTATGTCCAGAAAACAATTACCTTTCTCATATTATTTAAGATTTTTAGATCTCAATTTCCTCATATTTAAAATTGTGCATGTTGAACTTATTCTTGTTCTGTTATTTTTAAATTGTGTCTGATTCATTGTGACCCCATTTCAGGTTTTCTTAATAAAGAGAATGGAATAGTTTACCAGTGAATAAACTGAGTCCAATAGGGTTAAATGACTTGCCCAGGGTTACACAGCTCATAAGTGTCTGAGACGAGATTTGAATTCAGGAAGATAAGTCTTCTTGACTTTAGACTCAGCACTCAATACACTGTGCCACCTAGCTGTCCTGTATGTCAAAATGGGGCAACTATAAAGTTCTTTCTTACTTTAATACTATGCTCTATATTCCTGGTTAGTTTCTCCTGCTCAACCCTATTTAGCTTCTGCGTTTAACTGAGGTTTAGAGTGTTCAACAGGTTATGACTTTAGACATTTGGTGTGTATAGACTGTTCATGGAGGATCAATATCTCAGATATGAAGGTTGAGTCATTTTCAGGGCTGTTTAATTGATCTTTGGTGTCCACATGTTACTCAACAATCACCTGTAGCTCCAAGAAGCTATAGCATGCTCAGCAACTACACCCTAGTAAAATACATTTGACAGATAAACTAAACTAGGTTGAGGATAATCAACAGATCACAAAATCATCAGTGAGTTAGTGTAATGTTGACCAGAAAGATCTGAAGAGCCCCTTAGTGGACCTTCCAGATGAGAACAATTTATTCTAATGGCCATGAAGGTGACTGAAGTAAGTGCATTGAAGTTCTTACAGATTCATCAGGCAATGAAGACAACAAATTCATTCTCTGTATCCTGAATCATTTCCAATCATCTTGACTTTTGTGCTGCCACTAGACTTCAAAGGCTGGAAAAAAGGAGTGAGATTGATGACCTTGTCGAATTCTGCCTCACTTAGATGGAATTCACATTCAGTTTAAAACACCCAGTGTTGTCAATTGTTATAATTGAAAATGAAAGTTGAGCAACAACTAACAGATGTATTATCCTATGCCTTGAATCAAGACACCCAAGCAATTTATCTATAATCTATGTAATGTCTATTGCTAAATAATTCAAAATTGAGGGGATGTACATCAACTGTGGAATTGTTAACAAATTATAGAAAATGGATAAGATGAAGTCTTTTGTTCCATAAGAAATCATTAGAGTGTGGACTATAGAAAAGCCTGGAAGAGTAGCATGAACTGATGCTAAGTGAAGTGGCAGATGCAGGAGAGAACTGTACATATTAATGGCAATATTGTGTGATCATCAACTATGATAGACTTAGCACCTCTTTGCAATTCAGTGATCAAGAACATTTTTAAAAGACTTGTGATAGAAAATACCATACAAATCCAGAGAAAATACTTAGGAGTCAGAATGCAGAACAAAGCATATTGCTTCCACTTTTTAAAAATTAATTTAGGTTCTTGTTTTCTTCCACATTTTTCCTCTTTTGCTCTGATTCTTCTTTCACAAAATGACTAATATGGAAATATAATAAACATGACTGTACCTATATTGCATTTCTCTGTCATGGAGAGGAGGGAGGGAGGGATAGGAAGGTAGCAGAAAAATGTGGAATTCAAAACATTACAAAAATATAAATGGTGAAGACTATCTTTTCATTTAATTGGGAAAAATAAAACAAAGTGACATTAAGGACTACAGCCAACAAATTTCGGTTTGATTCTCTAATTGCCCCATTTAACTTTCTTTTCCTTACAAATAACTTGATTCTAAGGAGCTTACTTCAGTTTTCTACTTGATCTTACCTTCACAGATGAAAAATTTATGTGCAAAATATGCATATTTTTAAAGTTCATTCTGACTGATGTAATCGTCTTCATAGTCTCCTTTTTTCTCAACCCCTCACTTAAAATTTCCATCATGAGAAGTATTGTTTCATAAAACAATAAAGGTAAGGACAAAGAAAACAGTGATATAAATACTGAATTAAAAGCCAGAGAACCTGATTCTTGTTTGCACTTAACTATGCATACCACCTTATGTTATCTTGGAACTGTTGCTTCATGTATCAGAAACCTCCATTTCTTCATCTGTAAAATAAGAATGTTATACAAGATGATCTTCTGAGGTACTTTTCAGCTCTAATTTCATGATCTCATGATTAACTAAAAAATTGGTCTTTCAATATTACAGTTCAATCATTTATATCTCTTATCAGTTTATTATAAAAAGTCATATCCTTGAGGGATATAAGAAATAAGAGAGTAAATATGGAGGAATGGACACAACAATAATGACTTGAAGAGCAATATTAAATATTATATGTGAAAGAGATCACTTAGGCATTGAGATGTCTAGGGGATGAGAGAATTGAATTGAAGAGACAGAGATAAGTAAAATGGAATGATAAAGAATAAATAAAATTGATTGAGGAATATATACATCAATAACTTTTTTATTTCCCTTAAGAAGCATAAATGAAAACTTATAAGTTAGCAATTCTATAGATAAAAAAAAACAAGGATGAAAAGCAAAATTCCAGCATGATTAAATTAATTTTAACAATTTATTCCTTCTCAAAGCATAGGAATAAAATGAGTATCATGTCCTAAATCATATGTCTTGATTCCTAGTTCAATGCTCCCTCTAATTCCTAAATAGTCCAACATTAATCTCCTTGACAATACTATGATATCCTTTCAAAGACAATTAAAACAACTAAAGAAAATACAAATCAATTATGACTAATTCATTTGACTGTTTCAACTCATATTGACAATGAGAGTTATTAAAATTTAAAGAAAAAAATTGAACAAAACTCTGATAGCTGAACTAATGCCATAGCTGCTCTGCAAATTTTCTGAAAATAACAAAAAACCTATATTCTTGTAAATAAGAGCTGACTTACTTTAAAAAAAACAGTTCAGTGGAATGGATTTATAATCTGCAACATCTATTTTGATATATTGTTATTTTGGAAATTGACATGTTTCTGAATTTTGTTATATACATGTAGAAAGTCAGAATTAGAAGTGATCTTAGATATTGAGGTCTAATCTCTTAATTTTTGCAGTTAAATATATAGAGGCTCAAACTGTGTGAGTTGTCCACAATCACTTAGAGAGCAGAAATTGAATGAGAACATGAAACCAGGTCTCCTGTATTCTTTCTATAACATATTTTTCTATTAAAGAGATCAAATGGAGATACCAAATTAAGGTAATTTTTTTTAAATCTGAAAGTGAAGTAACTTTATTCCCTTTTAACAGAACTTTTGAACATCACATTGCTAAATCAAGTAATACTGCTTTTGAACTATACTACAAGGATGAGGTTACATAATGTCACTGAAGCATTCCCCTGCCATCATCTTTAGATGAATATGAAGTCAGTAATATAAAACATTTAATATCCTATTAATGTCAATTAGCTTTGCTTCACAAGGTTGCATCCTTGTTCCATAGTTTGCCTTGTCCTTGATGAATGTAGTATCCAGAGAATAAGCCTGCATGTCACATAGTCATCATTTTTTTCATTAAGGAAAAAAAAGTTTTTGAACAATTTCTTCTAACTTCTTTTAAAATAACAGCATACATACTATAATATATAAGGAAAAAGAACAGAGTATTTATGTACTGATCCTGAATGTACCATTAAGAGTTATTAATATCATGCATTGACTCCTAAGTTTAAGATATCACATCAAATTTACCTGCCCAAGATAAGTAGCCTAGGCTGAAAATTTGATTAAATGTTTACATTGTTAAAGAGGAATTTAAAAGCTCAGAAAACAATTATTTTATTTCATCAAAAATAATTGAGTAAAAAGAAGGGAAACTGTGTCCTTAGGCACATCTCAGGTATACTAAATAATTTTATTAAAATAATAAAGTTATTAAATGTCTATTGATTTGTGTGTTTTTCTGTTTTTCAAAAGGGCTATATATTCCTAGACTTGTATGATAATGAGTGCTTACAAGTTATTCCAATGTCAAATATCAGTATCTGTATGGACCACATAGAATAAATATGAGTGAAAATTTAATCTCCAATTTCTATTATAATATTTATTTCTAAGTGTTATTGTTGAAATTAACTATTTTGATATTTGCTTTGGATTTTCTAGAATTTTCAGTAACAGAGAGCTCAGGTACTATCTGATTCATTCATTCTATTCTTCAGGTTGATTTGGAATATTATAATTTGTTGGTTATTTGTATGGTTTTATATGAGAGAGATGAGCAAGGTAGCCTCAAACAAAACCAAATAATTCAATATGAAAGTAAAATTATTAATATACATACACTTTTATCTATTTACCTTCTTGTTTTACCTCTATAGCTTACATGTGTTTGCATGAATTGGTCTAAAAATTGTTTGAAGGAAGATAAACCCAACTTCAGAGTACCAGGAAGAGAAGGGAGCCTGGCAGGTGCTACTTACAGAGTGTTTAGTTCACAGATGATAAGAGGGACCAGGGGGATTGCAGGGTTCTCTTTGCTGTCACTGCAGGTAGAATTCAGTGACTTTGCCCATATTTAGATTCAGGTTCAGTCCTGGGTTCTAGTCTCACAGTAGTGAATAGAAGCAGTAAAGAATATATTACTTGCAGCAAAAAGGGATACTTCTCTAAGTTCTAGAAAAGAAAGGAGTGCTTTTGGTTGCCCACAGAAAAGAACAAAGGCAAAAAGAATAGTCATAGGCTCTCATAAGACTTTAAAGGAAATGAAAACTTGCAGGTACCTGGGAAGCATCCTTAAAAAAGCTGACAAAATCCTTAACAGCTTGGGAGTGTGTCACTCTGAAACTAGAGCCCCACCTTAACAGAGTTAAAATCAAGTCATATGCTGGGGAAATGAATAAACAACAGAATAAAAAATCCAACCATATACAATTACTTGTCTCCTAAAGAGGATCAAAATACACTTTGAGAAGACAACAAAGTCAAAGCTACTATATCCAAAGCCTCCAAGAAAAAAATATGAATTGGTATAAGGGTATGGAAGAGCTCAAAAAAGATTTTGAACATCATGTAATTGAGGCATAGGAAAAATGGGAAAGAAATGAGATTGATATGGGAAACATAATAAAAACCAAGTTAGCAGATTGGTGAAAGACATACAAAAAAATTGAAGAAAATAACACCTGAAAATCCAGTTTATATTAAATGGAAAAGGCAGCCCAAAAGGCCAATGAAAAGAAGAATGCCATAGAAAGCAGAATTGGCCAGATGGAAAAGGAGATACAAATAATATTTTGAAGAAAATAATTATTCCTAATGTAGAATGCAGCTAAGTGAATCTTATGACTTCGTAAGAAATCAAGAAACAAAGGACTGAAAAATTATAACAAAAGGTAATATATCTCATTGGAAGAGCAACTGACCTGCAAAACAGATTCAAGAGAGATAATTTAAAAATTATTGGACTAACTTAAAATCATGAACAAAAAAGAGCCCAGACTTCATTTTTCAAGAAATTATCTAGGAAAAAATGTCCTGATATCCTAGAAGCAGAGGCTAAAATGAAATTGTAGGAATTCGTGCTAGAGATCCCAATATGAAAACTGTCAGAAATGTTAAAGTCAAATTTCAGAACTTCTAAGTTAAGGAGAAAATATTACAAGCAGTAAGAAAGAAAGAAACAATTCAAATACTGCAGAGTTTCAGGCAGGATAACACAAGATTTACCAACTTCTACATTAAGAGATCATAGGGCTTGGAATATGATGTTCCAGAAGGCAAAAGAGTTTTAATTGCAATTAAGAATCAGCTAGCTTCTCAGCAAAACTGAAATCCTCATTCAAGGAAAAAAATGAAATAGGGGACGTTCATACTTTCCTAATGAAATACCCAGAGCTGAATAGAAAGTTTGATCTTCAAGTACAGGACTCAGGTGAAGCTTAGAGAGGGTGGATGGAAGAGATAAATCATGAGGGACTTAATGATGTTGAAATCTCATATTTCTGCATTTAAACTCATGAACCTTCTCATTTATTAGGGCAATTAGAAAGCATATACAGAAAAGGCAGAGGAGGGAGTTGAATTTGAAGGTATAATAAATTAAAAAGATGGAGTTAATGGAGGAAAAATTAATGTATTGGGAGAAAGTGAAAAGAGAAATAAAATGGGGTAAGTTATTTCACATTAAAGAGCCTAGAGAAAGTATTTGTAGTGCAGTGTAAATGGGAGAAGGTGAAGGGGGAGTGACTGAACCCTACTCTCATCAGAATTGGCTTAGAGAGGGAATAAAATACACACTCATTTGGGTATAGAAGTGTATCTTAGCCTGGAGGAAGAAAATAGGAGAGGAAAGGGATTGAATAAAGGAGATGGGGGGGTAGGGAGGGCTGTGTAGGTGATAGAAGAGAGGGAAGATTGTGGGAGAGGCTAGTCAGATTCAACAACCTTTAGAAGAGGGACATGATGAAAGGGGAGAGAGAATAAAATAAGTAGGAGTGGGAGGTTAGAATGGAGAGAAATATAGCTATCCTTAGCACATGTGGATTAAATATTGAAACAATTTCTCTGATAAAGAACTCATTTCTCAAACAAAGAAAATAGTCAAATTTATGAAGAAATTAAACCCATTCCCAAGTTGAGATATTGATGTACTGTTGTAGGAATTGTTAAATGATTCAACAATTATGTAGAGTAATTTAGAACTCTGCCCAAAGAACTATAAAACAATTCCTACCCTTGGGTCTAGCAGTGTCATTGCTAGTATGATATTCCAGAAGTGAATAATTCTGGGAATAAAATTACCTTTATGTACAGTACAAGGATATTTAGGGGATGCCCAGCAGTTGGGGAATGACAAAACAAATTGTGGTATGTGATTGAGATGAAATGCTGCTCTGTTATGGGAAATGATGAATAGGATACTCTCAGAGGAAAAAAATAAAATTACCTGAGCAGATGCAATGGGAAATATAATACATCTACAAAGTCATAGAAATATTTACTAATGATCATCAATGAATGACATACCTTTTCTCAGTAATTCTATGACCCAAAGTAAGTACTTATGATATAAAATGTTTTCCATTCCAAAGACAGAGCTGAATACAGACCGAAACATACATTTTTCACTTTATTTCTCTTGAGATTTTGGGAGGTGATTATGTTTACTTACACAACATCATTGTATAGTAGTACTGTATTTCATGACAACACATTTTTTTAACCTTCACCAAGTAAGTTGCATTCACAGTGAAGGGGAATCAGGTGGGAGTATGGGAGAGAATTTGAAGTCAAGGTTTTGGAAGAAATATTGAAACTTATTTTTGCATGTAGCTGGGAAAAAATATTTTAAAATAAATTTAAACAAATAAAAATAAATATGAAAAACTGATGATAACTTGAAGTAGAGTCCTTCTGATTCTTTCAAGAAAAGAAGATATGTGATTCCAGGATGTTTTCTGAAAGATGACCTTAAATAGAAAGAAATACTTTGCAAATGAATGAATATATAGATCTAGTAATTCAAGAATGCCCATGTCTCCAACTTGCTACTTGAGACCACAAGAAATTCCTCTTTATTGGCATTAGTCCATTGGTTAAACTTAGATGGTTATTTACCTTTTGAAAAAAATTTAATCTCTGCTTTGTATGATATAATCTGTATCATTTTTCCTACTTTTGCTTGCCCTAGGCTGAAATCAGTGTGATTATTGATGATTTATTATTTAATTTGTGTAAGTTGAATGTGGTAGAAGGGGAATCAAGTCCTTAGAGAGAACTTGGCATTCCTTAGCTATTAAGGGTCAACAATCATCACAGCAATTTGAACCTAAAATCATTTTCACTAGGATTGCAATGTTAAAGTAGGAAGGTAGTTATAATTATAGTCAAACCTCTCCTCATTGAAGAAAGTAGAGTGGGTCAGTACTATGACACCAACATCATGCTTCTTTCTTTTTAAATTATCATTTTAGTTTTTATTTATCTATTTTTTGAAGTATAATCCATCTGTATTCAGATTCAATCACCCCTGTCTTTAGAATGGATCCTATTCTTTGTGGTAAGACTATCAGAGAGATTTCTTCAATATTTTTCCACTCAGTTGCTTTTTCTAGCTCTATTTCCCTCCATCCTATTCCTCCCCACTCCCATTTATACTATTCTTTATCCCTTTTTACCCTGTCCCTCAAAAAGTGTATTGCTATCTGAGTACTCTCTCCCATCTCGTCTATCACTTATACCCAACCTTCTCTCCTTTTGTCCCCTTTCTCCCATCCCTCTCTTCTCTTTTTTTCCTCTAGAGTAAGAGATATTTCTATAACCTATTTAGTGTGTTTTCTATTTTCTCTCTGAGCCACACTGATGAGAATTATGGCTCATTCATTCCCCATCACCTTCCCCCACTTCCACTCTACTTCAAAAGCTTTTTCTTTCCTCTTTTACGTAAAATTACCCAGTCCATTCTGCCTCTCCTTTCCCTTTCTCCCAATAAATTCCTTTCCTGTCTATTAAATTCATTTCTAAAATATATATATTATACATTCATATTCAGCTCCCTCCTGTGACCTTTCTATATATGATCTTTCTAACTATCCTAGGAAATTAGTAAGTTGGTAAAATAGAAGGTTCATATAAGTTATCATAGTCTTCCCATGCAAGAATACACGCACTTCAAAATCATTAAGTCTCTCAAAATTTCTCCTTTCCATTCACCATCACCTGAGACCTATACTTGAAGATCATACTGTCTTTTCAGCTTGGGTCATTTCAACAGGAAAGTATGAAAGTTTTACTTTTTATTGAATGCTCATCATTTTTCCCAGAAAAAGCAGATTCAGTTTGTTGGGTACTTGATACTTAGTTGAAATTCAAGCACTTTTGCCTTATGGAATAGGATATTCTAATTCTATGAGACCTTAATGTAGACACTGCTAAATCCTGTGTAATCCTGTCTAGCTTCACAATATTTTAATTGTTTCTGGCTGCTTGTAAAATTTTCTCCTTGACTTGAGAATTCTGGAATTTGTCTATAATATTCCTAGGAATTTTTATTTTGTGATCCTTTTCAGGTACATTCCTCAATTTCTATTTTCCTTTCTGTTTCTAGAATAACAGGGCAATTTTCCTGGCATATTTATTGAAAAATGAAATCTAGGTTCTTTTCCTGGTCAAGACTTTCAGGTAATCCTGTAATTTTTAAATTATCTCTTCTGAATCTGTTTTTTGGGTGGTCAGTTGTTATTCCAATGAGATATTTCATATTTTCCTAGGTTTTCATTCTTTTCATTTGTTTTATTTTTTTTCTTGATTGTCATCAGCTTCCCTTAGCTACATTTTATATTTGGAAGAATTATTTTCTTTAAAGCACATTTTTATCTCCTCCTTTTGGTCAATTCTGGTTTTTAAGGCGGTTTTCTCTTCATTGACCTTTTGGACTGCCTTTTGCATTTTATCTGAGCAGTTTGGCAGAAGAATATGCTTAAGTTACAAAACTTCCTCCCCACCCCGCCTTCTCATCCCCCCATTATTAAGCAGTCAAGTTTGCATTGTATCTAAATATTTTTGATAAACCTGTTTACTGATCAGTCATTTTCAGTATGAGGGATTAGGATTAAAGGAAAGAGATACAGAAGAAATAAGTTTTATTGTGTTGATCAGATTCTGAAGGTTTTTTCATTTTTGTTTTTGGTTTTTTTTTCTTTTGTTTTGCTTTGTTTTGTTTTTCTTCCTCTGGATGGGGATAACATTGTCCATAGCTGATCCCATACAGTTGTCCTAGCTCTCTGAACTGCTGAGAGTCTAAATTGGTTTTTAAGAGGATATTTTCTAAAGTTTTTTTTTTCTTTTTTTGGATCTCCTTTACCAAGAAGCTAACTTGGTTTTCAGGATTATCCTGAAATGCTCTCATTTCTCTTCCAAATTTTTTCTCTACCTACCTTACTTGATTTTCAAAATCTTTTTTTTTTTTTACTCTTCCATAGAATGAGATAAATTCCTATTTTTATTTGGGTGTTTTGGATATAAAAGCTTTAAGTTTGTAATCTTAATTTTGTAATCTTCAGAGTATTTATTTTGATCTTCCTCGGACAATCCTCCTATGGACAAATTCTTTTTCTTCTGTTCTTTTCTCATTATTCCAGTCTTTGATTTGGTTATAGCTCTTTTTTTTAAGGTGGAGCTCTACTTCCAGGGTGGAGGACAACCTTTCACAAGCTTTTGAGGGTTGTTTTCAGGGATACCCTACCATAACTTTATGAGATTCTCTGACTGCTCTCCTCACCTTTGCTCTGCTCTGTTAATGACCGCAAGCACTCCCTTCTGCCCTGATACAGTGAGGAGGTTCCTTCTCCACCATGGCAGTAAAGTTCCCTTTTCTGTGATTAGGATCTGAGAATAGGAAAACCAACACAGCCCTACCTCAGAAAAAGGGAAAACTTTCCAGTTGTTCCTTATCTCCTTACTGTTCATGAACTGACCACTCTGAAAACAACTGCTGACTGACTCATTAGGCCTGCTTCTGCTTCTCAGGGACAGGGTTGCACTGAGAATTGTACTGAACTGGTTTTTGTACTCACTGTGGTGCACCAGTTATCCTGATGACCCTTCAAGTTGCCCTTTACTATCTCTGGGATGAGAGGGCTGGAAACTGCCCCTGCTGCCATGGACCCAGGCGACCTGGAGAAAGTTCCAGGATGGCTGGAGCCGATTTGCTCTAGTACAACTGGCACTTCTGATCTGCACTGCAGATTTCCTATCCTGGTGTAATAGACTTTTCTCATGGATCTTCCAGGTTGACTTGGACTGGAAAATTGTTTTACTGAGTCTATCTGTGGGTTCTGTTACTCTATAATTTAGTTAAAGGAATTGTTAAAAGACATTAGAAGATATTTGAAGGTCTCAGAGAAAGCTTATGGGATTTCCTGCCTTAACGCAGCCACCTATCTGACTCCTTTCTACTCAGAAATCAATATCTTCTCTTGGAGAGAGATTGATAATTCCAGAGATATTTATGAATGCTTTCCTGAGAGATAGATTCAGAGGAATTCATCTAGTTATATAAATACTATATGGAAAATTCACATCTGACCTACACAAATCTACTGCTTTATATCTATATCTAAATCTATGTCTACATCTACATCTACATCTATATCTATTTCTATCTATATCATCTATATCTCTATGTCTCTCTATATCTCTATCTATCTCTATCTCTATCTTTATCTCTACCTATATATGAATATAGACATTTTATTAAAGTGTTTAACAAATAAGCAAATATAACTTAAACAAAACTATTTTAACTGGCCATTAAATTTTTAGAAATCTATTTTTGGCAGGTTTTCTCTCTCTCACACCTTCCCTTTTACTTTCCCTTTCCTCCTCTCCTCTCCTCTCCTCTCCTCTTCTCTCTCTCTCTCTCTCTCTCTCTCTCTCTCTCTCTCTCTCTCCTCTCTCTATTTCTCTCTGTCTGTCTCTCCCTCCCTCAATATATATGTACAAATTTGTAAGCATATTGGCATCCAAGTGACTATATGTTTATGTGTTTATTTGCATTCATCCATGTATGCACATTTCATGGATCACTTTTTTAAAAAGTGTTTTAGATTTACTTTGGATTATAATTTTACTTCACCTTTTCTCCCAAAGTAAGATGATAGTTTTCTGTGATATATGTTTTGTATTTTTAAAGGAAATTTACATATTCACATATATGTATGTATATATACATTTACATAAAACACAATACAAATATATGTATACACATATATGCACACATTCATGCATGTGCATATGCATATATATGCACGTGTACACATGTGTGTGGTTATATGCACATTTGAATATGTATATTAGTTCTACTACTCTGCCTGAAAAACACTCCAAAATAACTTGTTCATCTTTTTTTTTTTAGGTTTTTTCAAGGCAAATGGGCTTAACTGGCTTGCCTAAGGCCACACATCTAGGCAATTATTAAGTGTCTGAGACTGGATTTGAACCCAGGTGCTCCTGACTCCAGGGCTGGTGCTTTATCCACTGCACCACCTAGCTGCCCCCTTGTTCATCTTTTAAAAATACTAAAAAGAAATTTCAGTATTGATTTTTATTTTATATAATAATGTACTTGTTTCTAGAAATAGAATTTCTGCATGTAATGTTATTTAATTTTTTATTTCCCTTGTAACAATTCAAGTTCTTTCAGAACAAAAATTCATAGCTAATCATAGCATCTGTTGCTCATATTGAAGACTTTTATTTAATAAGATGACCTTTTTATATATGAATTAAAACTCAGAGGAGAAAAGTAACTGTTTAGCGAGATTCATATGAGTTTTACAGATTTTAAAACTTTAATAAGACTCCAGAGAATTTGGATATATTTCAAGTAATGAATCATTCCATTTCATAATTATGTTCCATATCTTCACATTCTTCATAAGAACTGGGAAAATGATGGCAAAAGCTCAAAAAGATGACAACTGCTGCAATGTCTTTCAAATTTCATTAGTTTTCTTTAGACTTGGACAACATCTTACATCTATATCATGTTTTAGTAAGTTTACCTTTAGGATTCTTTGACTTTGAGAGCAGTAATATATATATATATAGATAGATAGATAGATAGATAGATAGATAGATAGATAGATATCTTTTATAAGGAAGTCAGGAATGATTGCTTTCCATTTTTAAATAAAACTCTCATGCACAGAATTAGTTATAAAAACATTAAACATATACTTATTCTTTAATAATTAAAATAATTCTAATTTTTCCAGTTATATTTTATTTCATTAAAAATTTATAAATTACATGAAAACATTTATCATTGTCTTAATATTTTTTGAATTTCAACTTTTCTACAACCTTCCCTTTCCCCGTTTCTTGAGAAGAAAAGCACTTTGATGTCAATTATCCATAAGGAGACATACAAAGCATAATCTCAAATAAACCATAAAGCAAAAGAAAAAAAATTAACAAAAATAAGGTTTTACAAATGTTTCAATTTATATTTAGAGTTAATCAATTCTCTCTCTCTCTCTCTCTGAAAATTTAAAGTATTTTTCATCATGTATCAATTGGAAATGACTTAGAAAAATTGTCTTGATCAGATTAGCTAAATCTTTCACAATTGTTTATCCTTATAATATTCTTATTATATCTACAATGTTTCCCTGCTTCTGCTCATTTCACTTTGCATGAGTTCATATAAGACTTACAAGGATTTTCTGAAAGCATATTGCTCATCATTTCTTTTAATGCAATAGCATACCACTGCAACCTTATTCCACAAGTTGTTTAACCATACCCCAATTGACTGAAACCACCTCAATCTCCCATTATTGCCAACACAAAAAGAGCTGATGCAAATATTTTTCCACAATTTAATCTTTCCCTCTTTTCTTTGATCTCTTTGGGATTCAGTCCAAGTAGTGTTTGTTCTGGATACAAGGGTATGGAAAGTTTTATAGCACTTTGGACATCATTCCAAATTGTTATTCAAAAGCATTGGACAACTTCACAACTCCATCAACATGGTTGTTCTACTTCTTCAATGTACTCTTTAGTATGTATCATTTTCTTTTTTTTATTTCAAGAGCATTATATAATTTCTCAATATCATATGTATCATTTGTTTGCCTAAGTCCATACAATTTCTTATTTTTGCATTTCCAAGTTTACTATACTTGCTTTGATGACAATTTACCTTCACATTTGCCTGGTTGCCCCAGCTAAAAATAATGGGATAAGATCCTGATTCTATTTTGTTGAGCCAGAATAAGAGGGATGACTGGGGCATATGTATAGGCTAGAGATGAAATTCTTGCACCTGTTTAAGACAGAGAAGAGAAAACATTTGTCAAGAATGCTGGAGGCACAAAGACCCTCAAATAAAGTCAAATTTCCAATCATAAATGATGCTTACTAGTGAACCAGTGCTGTTATTTCCATGACCAGCTAGCAGATTCTGGAAAATCAAGGTCTTTGGATTTTGATTTTGGAGTCTGGTGTTTAATGATGATTAGGCTATTGAGAGACATATATGAATTTGTCTTGTTGCAATCTTGTCACCAGATGATTACATGCTGGCACTTTGCCCAGAGTGCTGGGCACTGAGTTGCCTTGTTTATACAGGAGAGGAATACATACAAAGGGCAAGAAGGTCCTGCAACATTCAGAGCATGACTAGAAGTCCTGGTTCCAATCAAATCTGACCAAGGGGTGAAAATGATTCTGAAAAATGCAAGTAAGAAGGAAGGATATCTTTGAACAACATACCCCTCACTATAATAAGCATAATGTGCAAATCCTTCTAACATTAATTTCATTGGTGTGCTCATCTTAAAAATTCCAAGAACAATATTATTATGATTATCTTCTGGTAACAATATCATTATTTTTTCTGTTCCCAAGAGGTCTTCTGGGTGTTTGAACAATCAAAAAACACAAAGAACAAAAGTAGACCAAAAAAAGTTTTTGATTAGAGAAGAGATAATTCACACAAGCACAAAAATTTAAAACAAGAAGTTCAAGAACAGTCATGAATGAAGAGGAGAAAAGAGAAAATGGGGTTAGGGACAGAGGATGCAATCATGTCAAAATTATTTGTCTATAGTGTTTTGGCCTCAAGCATAACCTTCTGGAATATGCATCAAGATACTTGGCCTTTAATAATGGTCTTCTGGAATTGATCCCTTACCGTGGTAGACCAAGTTTCTAATTTTATACCAAGCTTTCTAATTTTCTTCTTCTTCAATGAACATTTGGATCTTCAGTACCCTTACAAACAGGCCAACTCATGCAATCATAATGATCATTCTTATCTATAGGGAAAGGAAATACATACTAGTTTCACGATGACTTCAATAATTACAGAGAAATAAAATTCATGGATCCGAATATGTCTGGTCTGTTTTAGATTTCATAAGTGGGATACATTTCTTAAAAATCAGCGTTACTTCCATAGAGGTATCTAACTAAGACCATGTTTTCCACAAGAATGAAATGAATATCAATGATGAGTTCTGGTAAGAGAAAGTAAGTTTCCTTGTTTGTCTTTTGAAATGTCTGGAAAGCCTGAAAAACAGTAATCATCAAGAATGTTTGGTGCTGCTTAAATTAGTATTATGGTAGATCAATATAGTATAGTTGTAAGGTAGAATAGTAGATCAGTGAAATAATCTGGTTAGATGGAAGGTAGTAATCTGTTTTACACTACACTGTGTCCTTACTCACAAAGTATATGATTACTAAAAGACTTGGTTTGACAAAAATGTTAATAATATGGGGTAGGGAAATATATATAAGTAAAATAGATTCAAAACATCTTAATTTCCATGGCACAATACATATCAAAGGGATATATATATATATATATATATATATATATATATATATATAATATCTTGTAATAAAAGAAATAGGAAGGAATAGATGAAGATTTTTTTTCAATTTTTGGAAAGTGGAGAATTATTTCCAAATAGAGGGAGTTTGGGCGGTGGAGTCAAGATGGTAGAAAGAAGTCAGGAACTTTCTTAGGCTCTCCCAGCTTTCCCTCAGAAATAACATTAATCAAAAGTGTGAATGAAAATATTGTAAATGGAGAGGCAGAACCCCCAAAAAACTAGAGAGGAGCATCTTCCAGCAATCTACTCTCTTGGGTAGAGCATAAGTGTGCCCAGGATACAGAATGGAAAACCAGTTAATAGATGGTAGGGTGACACAGTAACCAACCTTTCAGCCTTAGGATAGATCTCAGAGGCACCTGGAGTCTTAATTGAGCAGGTCAACAGCACAACAGACTAACAGGAGAAAAGGTAAAGGAGACCTCCACCCCCCCACCCACTTCAGGCAACATAATTTTATTGGATGGTCTAACCCAAAGATTAAGTATTAAATTGTTAGCATTCCCAATTTGGGAGGCATAATCCAGTGAGCAAACTACAAACATTTCTCAACACAGAAGGCCCAGAGTGCAAAACATTAGGTTTCACTATGTAGATGACTCAGTGAGCAAGCCCTGGGCAGTCCCAACATGAATGGCCCCAGGCCATTGAACTGGTTGCTAAGGTACTCAGCTCCAAATGACTGTAAAAGGATGCCTCCCTGAAATCAAGATCATTGGGATGGTTCTAATTAATAAAATGCAAAATGAGAAAGAAAGGTCAGTGAAAAACAGGGTCTAGAGAAAGTTACTTTGGAGATGAGGGGCAAAATACCATTACAAAAGAGGACAGAAGAAAAAAAAACTACATGGGAATATATAGAGGAGACACAAAAGAGGACAGAATAAAAAAACTACATGTGAATATACAGAGGAGACACAAAAGAGGACAGAAGAAAAAAAACTACATGTGAATATACAGAGGAGACACAAAAGAGGACAGAAGAAAAAAAAAGTACTTGTGAATTGATCTCCAGTTCAAAAAGACTTCCTGGAAGAACTCAGAAAGAATATTTAAAAATCAAGTAGGAAAATTGGCAAAATAAATGCAAGAAAAATTCAACATATTGTAAAAAAGGAAGTGAAAAATTTGAAATAAAAATAAAATCAGACAAATGAAGGAAGCAAAAATAAAATATAAAAGCTCCTATAAAATTAAAAATGAAGACTTCCAATCAAAATGGCAGAAAAAGACTAGGTACTCTTTGAAGCTCTCCTGGCTTTCACTCAGAACCAACATGATTCAAGTCTTTTAACAAATTTTGAATGGACAGAACCTACAAAAAAGCAGAGGAGAGTATCTTCTAGCAGGGTCTTTCACAGGGGACTATGGGTATGCCCAGGATAGAGAACAGAGACAGAATACATAGGTGGCAGGATGAGGCAGGTGACTAACCTGAGAACTGCAGTGGGCCTTTGGGTGTGCAGGGAAGGTGATGTGGGAGAACTCCAGCTTGGCTGCTCAGGTCACCAATTTGATCAGTGTGGTGGGTTTGGAATAAGACATTCCAAAGAGCAAGGGAGCTTGGATTACAACTCAGAACTAGCTATTCAGTAAAATTGAGCCTTCTGTTTTCAGGAAAAGATGGACAATTAGAAAATTAGGTAACTTTCAGACTTGACTGAACAGAAAACTTGATCTTCAGACAGGAGACTTAAGAGTTAACATAACTAGGTAAACAGGGGAAAAGTAAAAGGCCACTAAACTGTTTTCATCCCTACCTAGGAGGAAGATTCTCATAACTCCTGAGAATTGTAATTCTATTAGATTTGCTTAGGCTGAAGTTGTGATCATTCATGGCATGATCATGACTTTGATGGAATGATTAAATAAATTATTTCATTAGAAAAGGAGGTTGTATAGAAATATGGGTGGAAGGGGGAATTGAATATAGTAAATTAAAATTACATCACATAAAAGGTACAAAGGACCTATTGCAATAGAGGGAGAGAAGGGAAAAAGTGAGAACTGCCTGGATCTTACTCTCATTGGATTTGACTCAAAGCCAAATTAACACACACACACACACACACACACACACACACACAGACACACTATTTTGGATTTAGAAATTTAACTCACATTTCAAGTATTAGGAGAGGGAAGGGGAGGCAAGGATGGAAAGAGACAGGCAGCACATTGACAGAGGCAGTATTCAGAAGCAAAACTCTAGGAAGGAGGGATAAGTTGAAAGGAGAAAAATATAAATGGAGCAGAGACAGCATGGAGGGCAATAAAGAGTTGGTAATTATAATTGTGAATATGAATAGTATGAAATATCCTATAAAACTGAACAGAGAAGAGTGGATTAAGAACCAGAATCCTACAATATGCTGCTTACAAGAAATATATTTGAAGCAAAGAAATACACACAGAATAAAGGTAAAAAGCTGGAACAGAACATATTATACTTCAACTGAAGTGAAAATAGCTTCAAGGGGTACTAATCCTTATCACAGACAAAGCAGTTGATTAAATAAATCTCATTAAAATACACAATGAAAGATACATAAAATGTACCACAAGCAGTGAAGTAATTTCAGTATTAAATGTGTATCCACCAAGTGGAATAGCATCCAGATTCTTAGAGGAAAAGCTAAACTCTACTAGGAGGGGGGACCTCAACCACCCTCTCTCAGAATTAGATAAATCTAACCATAAAATAAACACGAAGGAAGTTAAGGAAGTAATTAGAAGATTTAAAAAACTTAGATATGATAGACCTCTTGAGAATATTGACTGGAGATAGAAAGAAATATAACTTTTTTCTTTTATATGGAACCACACAAAAATTCACCATTTAATAGAGCATAAAAACTTTGTAATCATTAGAAAGGTAGAAATATGGAATGCATTCCTTTCAGATCATGAAGTTGTAATTTGATATTTAATGGGAGGTTAATTTGTTCTTTAACTTTTTTAGTTGCATGTTCAGTTCATTTTTCTACTCTTCTCTATTTTATTCATGTAATCATTTGAAGTTATAATACTTCGAATAATTCCTTTGATCCATCCAATAAGTTTTGAAATGTTCTCATTATTACCATTGTCTTAGATAAAGTCCTTAATTCTTTCTATGATTTGATCTTAGATCAAATGATTTTATCTAAGACAATGATAATAATGAGAACATTTCAAGACTTATTGGATGGATCAAAGGAATTATTCGAAGTATTACAACTTCAAATGATTACATGAATAAAATAGAGAAGAGGAGTAAATCAATGAACTGAACATGCAACTAAAAAAGTTAAAGAACAAATTAATCTCCCATTAAATATCAAATTACAACTTCTAAAAACTAAATGTTAAATTAATAAAATTGAATACATTAAAACTATTTAACTAATAAATAAAACCAAGAGTTGTTTCATGAAAAAAATCTAATTTGCTAATTTGATTTAAAAAAGGAAAACCAAATTACAGTATCCAAAAAATAAAAATGGTGAATTTTCCACCAATGGGGAGGAAATTACAGTAAAAATTTGGAACTATTTTGTCCACTGTATGTCAATGCATTTGATAATCTAAGAGAAATGGATGAATATTTGCAAAGAATATAGAGAAGAAATTAAATACTTAAATAGCCATTTCTCAGAAAAAGAAATTGAACAGTCTCTCGAATGAACTCCCTAACTGTCCAGGGCCAAATAAATTTCCATTGAATTCTACAAAACATTAAAGTAACAATTACTTCCAATTATATGTAAATAATTTGAAAAAAATAGATGAAGGAAATTTATCAAATTCTTTCTATGACACCAATTTGATATTGTTACCTAAACCAGGAAGAGTCAAAGCAGTTAAATAAAATGATAGACATATTTCCTTAATGAGTATGAATGGAAAAATGTTAAGTAAATCATTAGCAAAGTGATTACAGAAAGTTATTACTAGGAAAATACATTATGATCAATATTAGGAAAACTAAAAGCATAATTAACTATCTGAATAAAAAACCTAATAATATGATTATCTCAACAGATGCTAAAAAAAGTTTGACAAAATACAACACATATTCCTATTAAAAACACTAGAGAGCATGGAAATACATGGAGAGGTTCCTTATAGTGATAAACACTATCTATCTAAATCATCAAGCATTATATGTAATGGGTATAAGCTAAAAGATTTCCCAATATTATCAGGAATGAACAAAGCATGTCAATTATCTATTATTCAATATTGTGTTAGAAATGCTACCTTTAGCAATGAGAAGAAAACTAAATTGAAGGAATCAGAATTGGTAATGAAAAAACAAAACACTCTTTAAAGATTACAAAATGGTATACTTAGAGAACTCTAGAAAATATTTTTTAAAACAACTGGAAACCATGAGCAACTTTAGCAAAATCACATGATATAAAACAAACCCACATAAATCCTCAGCATTTCTTTGTATTACTAACAGAATATAACAGCAAGAGATAAATAGCATTTAAAATAACTTCAGAAAGGATAAAATCCTTTGTAGTCTATCTTTTAAGGCTCAGAAATTATTGGAAAATACCTATAAAACACTTTTGATACACATAAAATCAGATCTAAATAACTGGCTAAATATTAATTGCTCACAGGTGGGCTGAATTAATATAATAAAAATCACAATTTTACCTAAATTAAATTGCTTATTTAGAGCCATACCAATGAAACTTTCAAATACTTACTCTAGTGAACTAGAAAAAATGGCAACTAAATTCATATGGAAGAACAAAAGGTCAAGAATACCAAAGCAATGAATGAAAAAATAAAAGAAGGTGGCCAAGACTTATCAGACCTAAAATTATATTATAAAGTTTTGTAATAGACCTGTATGGTATGGGCTAAGAAACAGAGTTGTGGATCAGAGGAATAGATTATGTTGAAAAGAGGCAGCAGTAAATGACTATAATGATCTATTCTTTGATAAATCTAAAGATTCTAGTTTCTGGGATAAAAACTTTCTTTTCAGTAAAAACTGTTGGGGAAAACTGGAAGGTAGAATAGTAAAAACCAGGCATTGGTCAACATCTCACCCCCCCATACGAAGATAAGGTTGAAATGGGTATAGAATTTAGACATAAAATGTAATATAAGCCAAATAAGAGAAGAAGGAATAGTTTACCTGTCAGTTCATAGAAAGGGGAGCAATTTTTCACCAAAGACGAGATAGAAAACATTATAAAAAGCAAAGTGCATAATTTTGATTACATTATAAGGAAACAGTTTTTACAACTAGTGTTTCAGACAAAGGACTTCTTTATAAAATACATAGAGAAGTGAGTCAAAAAACACTAGAGAGCATAGGAACAAAAGGAGAGGTTCCTTATAGTGATAAGCAGTATCTATCTATATCATCAACAAGCATTATATATAATGGGGATAAGCTATAAGCATTCTCAATAAGATCAGGGATGTTTGATTTTATAATATAGATATTATGTAATATCTATAATATCTATAATATCTCTCTATCTATCTATCTATCTATTTATCTATCTATCTATCTATCTATCTATCTCTATCTCTATCTCTATATCCATAACAAAATCATTCATTCTCCAATTGACAAATAGTCAAAGGATATGGAAAGGTAATTAACAGATGACAAAACCAAAGCTATCTATAATCACATAAAAAAATTCTCTAAATCGTTGATTAGAAAAATGCAAATTACACCATCTCTGTGGTACCACCTCACACCTTTCACATTGGTCAATAAAACTACAAAGGAAAATGGTCCATATTGGAGCGAATGCAGGAAAACTGGGACACTAATGTATTGGTAGATTTAGTGAATGATACAAGCTTTCTGGAGAGCAATTTGGAACTATACCTAACTGTAATAAAAGTGCGTAAGTTTTGATCTGATAATATTATTTCTGCATCTGTACCTCAAATAAATCAACACAAGAGGAAAAAACCGACATGTACAAAACTATTTATAGCAATTCTTTTCACAGTGGCAAAGATTTGTAATGTTAGGGCATGCTTATCAATTGGGGAATGGTTAAACAAATAGTACTATGTGAATGGAATGGAATGACATTGTTCTTTAAGAAATCATGAGGGAGGGGCGGCTAGGTGGCATAGTGGATAAAGCACCAGCCCTGGAGTCAGGAGTACCTGGGTTCAAATCTGGTCTCAGACACCTAGCTGTGTGGCCTTGGGCAAGCCACTTAACCCTGTTTGCCTTGCAAAAACCTAAAAAAAAAATCATCAGGGATAAGAGTTCAGAAAAGTCTGGAAAAACTTTTCATGAAATGAAGCTGAATGAAGTAAACAGGACCAGAAGAACATTGTGCACACTAACAGCAATACTGTGTGATGATGAACTATAATGGATTTTGCTCATCTCAGGAGTACAATGTCAAACACAATTTTAAATGACCTGATGGAAAATACTATTCACATCTAGAGAAGAAACGATAGCGTCTGAAGGAAGATCAAAACTTATTATTTTCAGTTTCAAAATTTCTTTATGCATTGTTTTTTCTCTCATTTTCCTTTTTTAATTATATTATTATTTTACAAAATGATTTATCTGAGTATATTTTTGACATAATTATACATATATAACCTCTATTATATTTCTTTGTCAAGGGGAGGCAAGAGGAAAGGGAATTAGGGAGACAAATGTATAACTAAAAGCTTTAAAAATCAATGATAGTTGAAAACTACCTTTACAAATAGTTGGAAAAGTAAAAGAATAAATTAAAATAAATAAAATTGTATAGAGGGTGTTAGAGAAATTTATAAATTTCAATTTTGATTATTTAAGAAAATTCAATTCAACTTGGAAAATGATTGCTAGTTGAAGGGGGAAATTGTGATATCAAATATGTGTCATAAAAATTTAGTTACAGGATATGTAACAGAGTAGCACAAATATTTGAGAACACTTGTCAATCTCCAATAAATGTCATCAAAGGATTTGAAATTTTCAAAAAGTGAATTTTAAATGATCACAAACTTTATAATTGCTAAAAATCAATAATAATAAGAATTCAAAACAACTTGAAATTTTAGTTAACCTCTAACAAATTGACAAGGATTTCATCAAAGAAAAATATTGGATTCTGGAGTGGCACTGTTTTTTCATCCAAAAATTAGCTTCACCATTCTGGAAAATAATGTGAAATCACATAAAAAACTTACTAAAGTATTAAACTCTATTTACCCTGAATTTCTTCTGCTGGGTATATAATTCAAGAAAAATCAAAACAATGTAAAAAGATCTCACATATACCAAGTCTGCATCTTATCTTTTCTGGCAGCAAAACATGGAGAATGGAGTTTCTTTTTTTCTTTTTTTTTCAAATTTTTTCCATTCTTTTTTTCTTTTTTATCTATATGCACATATATACTTACAAATTACAAAATTTCTTTCCAAGATCCCTTCAAACCCTCATTCACTCATTGGCAAAAAGTCAAGTTAGCTTTGTACATACATATTTTGTTAAACATTTACAGATTAGTTATTTTCTATATGAGGAATGAGGATTAAGGCTAAGAGTTACATAAGAGATAATTTTTATAAAGCATTCATCAGGTGCTGAAGGGTTCTTTTTCTCTATGTTTGTGTGTAAGTGTGTGTATGTGTATGTGTGTGTGTGTGTGTGTGTGTGTGTGTGTGTGTGTGTGTGTGTTGTTTTCCTCTGAATAGGGATAACATAGTCCATATCCAGTCTAATACAGTTGTCCTAACTCTCTGAACAGCTGAAAGGAAAATCTCCCATCAAGACTGTTCATCTCACAATGTTGTTGTTGATGTGTAGATTGTCCTCTTGGTTCTAATCCCTTTGCTCAGGATTAGATCCCATAAATCA